>NC_042979.1:40472180-40657180 GCF_901001165.1 Salmo trutta
GATAACCTGCCTAAATGACCACAGACCTGTAGAACTCACGTCTGTAGCCATGAAGTGCTTTGAAAGGCTGGTCATGGCTAACATCAGAAACCCTAGACCCACTCCAATTTGCATACAGATCCACAGATGATGCAATCTCTATTGCACACCACACTGCCCTTTCACACCTGGACAAAAGGAACACTTACAGTATCTGAGAATGCTATTCATTGACTACAGCTCAGCAACATCATAGTGCCCTCAAAGCTCATTACTAAGCTAAGGTGCCTGGGACTAAACACCTCCCTCTGCAACTGGATCCTGGACTTCCTGAAGGGTAGGTAACAAGACATCTGCCATGCTGATCCTCAACATAGGGGCCCCTCAGGGGTGTGCACTCAGTCCTCCTGTACTCCCTGGTTACTCATGACTGCCCGACCAGGCATGACTCCAACACCATCATTAAGTTTGACCATGACACAACAGTGATCACCAACAATGACGAGACAGCATATAGGGAGGAGGTCAGAGACCTGGCCATGTGATGCCAGGACAACAACCGCTCCCTCAACGCGATCAAGACTAAGGAAATGATTGTGGACTACAGGAAAAAGAGGACCGAGCACGCCCCCATTCTCATCAACGGGGCTGTAGTGGAGCAGGTTGAGAGCTTCAAGTTCCTTGGTGTCCACATCACCAACAAATTAACATGGTCCAAGCACACCAAGACAGTTGTGAAGAGGGCACAACTAAACCTATTTCCCCTCAGGAGACTGAAAATATTTGGCATGGGTCCTCATATCTTCAAAAGGTTCTACAGCTGCACCATTGAGAGCATTCTGACTGGTTGCATCACCGCCTGGTATGGCAACTGCTCGGCCTCCGACCGCAAGGCACTACATAGGGTTGTGCGTACGGCCCAGGACCTCTGTACCACACGGTGTCAGAGGAAGGCACTAAAAATTGTCAAAGACTCCAGCCACCCTAGTCATAGACTGTTCTCTCTGCTACCGCATGGCAAGCAGTACGGTATCGCCAAGTCTAGGTCCGAGAGGCTTCTACACAGCTTCTACCCTCAAGCCATAAGACTACTGAACATCTGATCAGATGGCTACCCAGACTACTTGCATTGATGTTGCAATCAGTTGGTTGTAATTTTGAATAGAGACAACATTTCCAATTATTTGTGTTAGCTGCACTTGTGACATAACTCCACCTTATTCATAATGTCATTAATAAAGATAAATTATATTTTTTATTCCATAAATAATGTTTCTATATTTTTTTACTATATTTGATGTTAACCATAATTGTTGTAATATTTGTTCTGTCTTTTCTGGAGGATGAATCTGGAATTGCAGCAAGCTTTTTATGGCTTGTTTTAGAAAGGGTGATATTTTGAAAATTCAATTTTCAATTAACTGAAAATGAGAGGTTGTAATCTGGATAAAGGGGAAAAATCTATTTTGAACAAGGGGTGAGACATTCTTACTAATCTACTTGATAACAAGATCGGGTTTAAGTACACCTTTTGTGTGACTGATGCTTTAGTAAGAGGTTTAATGCTTTAACATTTAATAATTTCATCTCCCCAAACTGAAATTAATTATAAAAATAAGCATTTTTAATTTTGTATGGATTGCCATTCCAATTAAAGTGAAATATTTTTTGCTCATATAATTTGAAAAACAAATCATTCAGCATAGGCTGGGCCATAAGTAAATAAGTCAACTGGGATACGACTAAATAATTAATCAGGGTGATTGTTCCACAAATAGATAGGTATTTACCTGTCCATGCTAGCAAGATCTTATCTATTTTTTA
Source organism: Salmo trutta (assembly GCF_901001165.1). NCBI lineage: Eukaryota > Metazoa > Chordata > Actinopteri > Salmoniformes > Salmonidae > Salmo > Salmo trutta. The sequence goes on from NC_042979.1 coordinate 40,473,984, forward strand.
TAACTTTATATTGAAATTTATTTTAGTGAGTTAATTTATTTCTTTAGATATATGAATACCAAGTATGTCAACTTCAAGTCAGACAATTTTATTTGTAAACTACACGGTAATGTAAAAGTGGTATTTTTTGGGGATCCAATGCTTAATTATCATTGTAATCCAGAGAGGTTCGAAAAATTATCTATATTCTCTATGAGGCTGTGCAGGGATCCAGATTGCAGATTTAAGAGAACTTGAGTCATCAGCGTACAATAATACCTTTGTTTTTAAGCCCTGGAATTCTAGCCCCTCTATATGATTGTTGGATCTGATTTTAATAGCTAAAATTTTGATCGCCATAATAAATAGATACGCCAGCAGTGGACAACCTTGTTTTAGTCCTCTTGACAGCTTAATACTTTCTGAGAAGTAGCCATTATTTATTATTTTATACCTAAGGTTACTATACATAACTATCACACATCTCCAAAATTAAAATTGTCCAGGCATTTATATATACATTCTAGTCGTACTGTATTAAAAGCTTACTAGAATTTTCCTTGTGCTCTATTATTTACTGTTCTTATATTATCTCCAATGTATTGTCTATGTAAAAAACCTGTCTGATCAGATTGAATAATATCCAACAACACCTTTTTAATTCTATGTGCTATGCATTTTGGATAACAACACTGAAATGTAAGGGCCTCCAGTTTTTTTGGGTGGACTGGAACATTTTAATTAATTGTTATTATTTAATGTCATCACCCCTTGTGAGTTCCTTTTCCTATTTTTTTACATTTTAGTCATTTAGCAGACGCTCTTATCCAGAGAGACTTACAGTAGTGAATGCATACATTTCATACAACTTCATACATTTCATTAAAAAAAATTCTGTGCTGGCCCCCCATGGGAATTGAACCCACAACCCTGGCGTTGCAAACACCATGCTCTACCAACTGATCTACAGGGAAGGCTGTGACAGAAATATATTTCACCGTCAGAAGTTGTGCCTTTCCAAATCATGTCCAATCAATTGAATTGGTCACAGGTGGGCCCCAGTCAAGTTGAAGTAACATCAAGGATGATCAATGGAAACAGGATGTATCTGAGCTCAATTTCGAGTCTAATAGCAAACGGTCTGAATTCTTATGTAAATAAGTTATTTCTGTTTTTTATTTTTAACATATTTGCAAAATTTCTAAAAACCTGTTTTTGCTTCATCATTATGGGATATTGTGTGTAGATTGATGAGGAAAAAATTAATTGAATCGATTATAGAACAAAGCTGTAACCTTTAACACAGTGTTAACCAGCCAGCCGTGCATTAGCGGAGTTAACAGAACCCGTTGACACACCCAACCCAAATTGCCGGTGTGTATCAGAACAATAATATTTCCTTTGCATGTTTGAGATGGAGATTTATTGTTTACATGGTGTCAAAAAGATAGGGATACCAATTGTTATAGGATCATATAGTCCTACTCCAGTAGAGAACCTAGACAGGTTATTAATCCTCCTCCTCTATCAATACTTCATCCTATCCTACTGTAGCCCCACAGAGCTGTCAATATTCTTTTATCTTAAATTCTATTTGTTACGATTCACATCGGCCAAAAGGACAGCACAGTATAACAGACAATTTCGAGCCTCACAGAAAACGGTCTGAATACTTATGTAAATAAGGCATTTATGTTTTATGTTTTCAATACATTTACAAAAATGTCTAAAAACCTGTTTTCACTTTGTCATTATGGGGTATTGTATGTAGATTGATGAGGATTTGTATTTAATTAATATATCTTTGAATAAGTCTAGTGTAACAAAATGTGGAAAAATACTTTCTGAATGCACTGTATCTGCTCAGAGCCTTTTGAGAGGGGGGTAGGGCACATCATCTCTCCACTATTTCATGGGGGAAATGCTCATTAATAGAGAACGGTGTGTTCTTCAGCTCCCTACCCAGTTTGCCCCCCATTTTTTCTGAACAAAATGTATTTAGAGACTGTAAAGAGACCAGCAAATCAGCTCAAAGTGACTTTAATTTTGGATATCTGTTCCATAGTATTACCATGCATAATAGAGAGATATATGTGATTGTATACACATGTAAGCAAGGTTTGAAGTGATTATGTTTTAGTCATCTGTTTCGGCATCTTGTAATTATATTCCGGCCCTCTGACCATCCACTCAAGAAAAGATCAGGCCGCAGCTGAATCTAGTTGATGGCTTTTAGGGAATCCACGGTCGTTTTCAATAACTTATTTTCAGCTCATATTTCTTCCATTATTTTATTGCTGTAAACCATTGTTATAAAAACCTCCTCTTCCATTGTTACATTTGGAAGTTTAGAAGGTGGCTTCCCTTCAGTTTCACTGGAGGAGAGATCTGTTGTTGTTCGCTTCGATGTGTATGATTCTTGTTGGAGCATATCAACGTGTTGATTGATAGATAGTTCTATCAGGTTCTCTACATTATTCAGAATGCTTGTTTTGAAGTTATCAGTTAATCCTCAATTTTACGATTCATTTATGGGACAAGCTGTGTCTACCACACTGCCAATTCCCACATAATTTCCCCCCTAAAGAACTTGTTACCCTTACCTGAGAGTCTGGAGAAGATGAGGAGGAGGAGGAGGGAGAGGGAGAGATGAGAAGCCATTTCTGGGTCTGTGTCTCCGTTTGTTATATGGTACAAATGCACAATGTGTGTGTCAAGGACCAAGACACCAAAGAGAATGACTGAACTTCCTAACAGCAATGGCTGTCTTTAATTCTCTTCCTGCTTCTGTTTGAGTGTATATGCCCCCCTCAGTGGCAGATAGAAACTATTACATTCTATCAACTAGTTGTAACATAAGGCTCTACAATTGATTACTTTATTTAATTAGCACATTTGTATATCTTATATCAAATGAAATCAAGTATATTGTTAACTACCCAGCAGCCTTTTTAGTTGGTGTTCAGCAGCAAAAGTTGAGATGGAGTCAGAGTTTCAGGTGCAAGAAGTACATTTTTAAACTAGGTGGTTCGAACTGTGAATGCTGATTGGCTGACAGCCATGGTATATCAGACCGTATACCACGGGTATGACAAAACATTTATTTTTGCTGTTTTAATTACATTGGTAACCAGTTTATAATAGCAATAAGGCACCTCGGGGGTTTATGGTATATGGCCAATATACCAAGGTTAAGGGCTGTATCCACGCACTCTGCGTTGCTTTTTCCCTAAGAACAGCCCTTAGCCATTGTATATTGGCCATACACCACACCCCCTCGGGCCTTATTGCTTAAATATATATTTTACAGTTTAGGTGATGAAGACTGGATCCAGACGTTGTATTTACAAAAATGTACAGATGACAAAAATAATGAAAAACTATTAACTTTCAAAAATAGTAGATTTACTTGGCCAAAAGCAATATATAACCTCAAATCAAGGACTAAGGCAAAACAGCCTACATGAAACATTTACACTAGTCCTCCTGAATAGAGTTTAGCACCAGAGTTGTAAACTCACTGAGGGGTGAAGTATACTTTGCAGACTATTCCATGTCTCTGGTGAGCAATAGTCTAAGGCCGTCTTGCCTAACTGGGTAACGGCCCTGGGGACTTTAAGTAGCAACCACCTAGTAGACTGTGTCTGGTAACTGCTAGTGGTTAAAGTAGAACAGGCTATAGAGGTAATGGTGGAGTTTACCCAGAAGGGCTTTGTAAATGCACACATACCAATGTAGTTGTAAGCACAAGGATGCATGACAGACTGAGTCCAGTGTGTGTAGCACAGAGGAGGCTTAATGAATGTACATTAAGTCACTATAATCAATGAAAGCAAAGTGGCTTGAACAAGTCCTGTTCCGAAAATTAATAAATATACACTGTTCAAAAAAATAAAGGGAACACTAAAATAACACATCCTAGATCTGAATGAATGAAATAATCTTATTAAATACTTTTTTCTTTACATAGTTGAATGTGCTGACAACAAAATCATACAAAATAATCAATGGAAATCCAATTTATCAACCCATGGAGGTCTGGATTTAGAGTCACACTCAAAATTAAAGTGGAAAACCACACTACAGGCTGATCCATCTTTGATGTAATGTCCTTAAAACTTCTCCAGGGTAGGGGGCAGTATTTTCACGGCCGGATGAAAAACGTACCCAAATTAAATGGCCTACTACTCGGGCCCAGGAATATGCATATTATTAGTGGATTTGGATAGAAAACACTCTGAAGTTTCTAAAACTGTTTGAATGATGTCTGTGAGTATAACAGAACTCATATTGCAGGCAAAATCCTGAGGAAAATCTAAGCAGGAAGTGAGAATTCTGGTGCTTGTAGTCCTTTCAAGTCATTGCCAATCGAACACACGGTGAGTTAGGGTTCATTTTGCACTTCCTAAGGCTTCCACTAGATGTCAACAGTCTTTAGAAAGTTGTTTGAAGCGTCTACGATGAACAGAGACCGAATGACAAGCCTGGGAAGTTTGTCACCCAGAGAATGGCATCACTTCTTGGAGCGCGTTCATGAGGATGGATCCCTCCCGTTCCAAAACCTTTTTCAAGACACAGGAACCGTCCGGTTGAAATATTACTGAATCTTCACGTTCTGAAGGCCCTAAAGATTGATGTTTTACAACGTTTGACATGTTTGACCGAACGTAAATACAACTTTTTTTTACTTTTCGTCGCGACATCGTCCGCGTGCTTTCTACATTTGGAGTAGCTTACTGAACGCGCGAACAACAAGGAGTTATTTGGAGATAAATTATGGACTTTATCGAACAAAACAACATTTGTTGTGGACCTGGGATTCCTGGAAGTGCCTTCTGATGAAGATCATCAAAGGTAAGGGAATATTTCTAATGCAAATTATGATTTTAGATGACTCCAAGATGGCAGCTATCTGTATAGCCTAGTGTATTTTTCTGAGCTCAGTACTCAGATTATTGCAAAGAGTGCTTTCCTCGTGAAGCTTTTATGAAATCTTTCATAACGTTTGCATAAAGGAGATGTTCATCAATAATTCTTTGAATGACAGTTTAATTTTGTATCAACGTTTATGACAAGTATTTTTCTAAATCGTGGCGCTGATTCACCGGCAGTATTTGAGGGAAAATATTTTCTGAACGTCACGCGCCGATGTAAAATTTTGTTTTTAGATGTAAATATGAACTTTATCGAACAAAAGAATGCATGTATTGTATAACATAATGTCCAAGGAGTGTCATCTGATGAAGATCGTCAAAGGTTAGTGCTTCATTTAGCTGTGTTTTGGGTATTTGTGATGCATGCTAGTTGCTTAGAAAATGGCTGTGTGGTTATTGTGTCGATGTACTCTCCTAACATAATCTAATGTTTTGCTTTTGCTGTAAAGCCTTTTGGAAATCGGACAACGTGGTTCGATTCAGGAGAAGTGTATCTATAAAATGGTGTAAAATAGTCCTGTTTGAGAACTTTGAATTATGACATTTTGTGGTTTTAAATTTGGCGCTCTGATTTCTCACTGGCTGTTGAATAGGGTGGGACGATTTCGTCCCACCTGCCCTAGAGAGGTTAAAACAAGTCAAAATGAGGCTCAGTAGTGTGTGTGGCCTCCACGTGCCTGTATGACCTCCCTACAACGCCTGGGCATGCTCCTGATGAGGTGGCGGATGGTCTCCTGAGGGATCTCCTCCCAGACCTGGACTAAAGCATCCGCCAACTCCTGGACAGTCTGTGGTGCAACGTGGCGTTGGTGGATGGAGCGAGACATTACATTTAAGTAATTTAGCAGACGCTCTTATCCAGAGCGACTTACAAATTGGTGCATTCACCTTATGATATCCAGTGGAACAACCACTTTACAATAGTGCATCTAAATCTTTTAAGGGGGGGGGACATGATGTCCCAGATGTGCTCAATTGGATTCAGGTCTGGGAAACGGGCGGGCCAGTCCATAGCATCAATGACTTCCTCTTGCAGGAACTGCTGACACACTCCAGCCACATGAGGTCTAGCATTGTCTTGCATTAGGAGGAACCCAGGGACAACCGCACCAGCGTATGGTCTCACAAGGGGTCTGAGGATCTCATCTTGGTACCTAATGGCAGTCAGTCTACCTCTGGCGAGCACATGGAGGGCTGTGCGGCCCCCCAAAGAAATGCCACCCCACACCATGACTGACCCACCGCCAAACCGGTCATGCTGGAGGATGTTGCAGGCAGCAGAACGTTCTCCACGGCGTCTCCAGACTCTGTCACGTCTGTCACATGTGCTCAGTGTGAACCTGCTTTCATCTGTGAAGAGCACAGGGCACCAGTGGCGAATTTGCCAATCTTGTTGTTCTCTGGCAAATGCCAAACGTCCTGCACGGTGTTGGGCTGTAAGCACAACCCCCACCTGTGGACGTCGGGCCCTCATACCACCCTCACGAAGTCTGTTTCTGACCGTTTGAGCAGACACATACACATTTGTGGCCTACTGGAGGTCATTTTGCAGGGCTCTGGCAGTGCTCCTCCTGCTCCTCCTTGCACAAAGGCGGAGGTAGCGGTCCTGCTGCTGGGTTGTTGCCCTCCTACGGCCTCCTCCACGTCTCCTGATGTACTGGCCTGTCTCCTGGTAGCGCCTCCATGCTCTGGACACTACGCTGACAGACACAGCAAACCTTCTTGCCACAGCTCGCATTGATGTGCCATCCTGGATGAGCTGCACTACCTGAGCCACTTGCCACAGCATTCAAAAGAGACCAAAACATCAGCCAGGAAGCATAGGAACTGAGAAGTGGTCTGTGGTCACCACCTGCAGAACCAGTCCTTTATTGGGGGTGTCTTGTTAATTGCCTATAATTTCCACCTGTTGTCTATTCCATTTGCATAACAGCATGTGAAATTTATTGTCAATCAGTGTTGCTTCCTAAGTGGACAGTTTGATTTCACAGAAGTGTGATTGACTTGGAGTTACATTGTGTTGTTTAAGTGTTCCCTTTATTTTTTTGAGCAGTGTATATTTCAGTTTAATATTACTCACAAGATTATCAATATGAACTTTGTAGGACAGCTTCTTTTCCAACCATATACCTAGGTATTTGTAAGATGACACCTTTTTAATGGAGCTAAAATGGAGGCCTGAGGTACACCTCCAGTAATCTGAAAGATGTTAGACTTATGATTCTCAGCATAGACACATTTTGTTCTGTCTGTGAAATACTTTCTAAACCAATTGGACAGCCACTGAGACCAATGTTATTGAGTCTGGCTAGCAACTGTTTGTCGCCAACTATGCCGGACTGAACCCCACACAGGAGGTTGTTTTCAAGTAGGAATTTATTTAGCTGAGAGATCACTAGGGATTCAAAGACTTTGACCAGGATAGGTAGCTTGGAAATAGGGCAATAGTTATTCACATCTGAAGGGTCTCCGTCCCTTTGTAGGGGTGAACAAATGTTGATTTCCACATTTTGGGTGTTACATTTTTAATAGATGTATTTAATGTATGCGCAATCATTAACAATTCAATCATATATAGTGCTTGCAAACACACACAACTCAGAAACAATGCATTTGGGCAGAAGTAATATGTCCCTTTGTCTCACCAGAGACATTTTCTTCAGGGGAATTGTTAAGGGAAGACTTCCTTTTTCAAGAGGCATTTAATAGTTTGCAGCGGCAGTGATGATGTTGACTGCACAAGGTGAGTGTGATCATTGAGTGTGGATCATTGAAGGTGGTAGTGTAGGCATCTTCCATGTGACTAGGACACCAGATATCACCACCACCAACCTGCCTAGAGGAATCAGTAGGACTTTTAGATCTATGGAACTGATGGTGGAAGACTATGTTTATTGCAAAATACAATCCATAAAATATCACAGATGAAAAAATGTATTTATTATATTTTTTTAATGTTTTTTGTGCTGCTGTGACAAAATTGAAAATATTTGTTCAGCTCTTCACACCTTTTATGTGTGGAAAGTGACCATACAAGAATAGAATGCTGCTACTTCTACAACCACATAGATATGAGGAAGTGGTAAATGTCTCTGTCTCTATGATGGTAAATGTCTCTATAGCAGAGTTTGAGGAAGTGTGTTGGCCTATACTTGGTGTGAGAACATTTAAGGAGGGTGTTTTTGTGCCCTGAACTCTAGTGTGAAAAACATTGATCTTCATCTTCAGTCCACTCATAGTCAACGTTAAGACTTTTCTTCTGGTGGCATCAGTGGTCAGCTGTAGGGTCACTAATGTTCCATCTATATTCCCAGAATGCCTCTCCACACAGGAGACACTGCCACCAATCCTGGACCAATCTATATGTCCAATGTCACTATAGTAACAATGTACAATGACACTCCCTCCAACTCCAGTCACCTCCTGTTGGTCCACATAGAGTTCTGGAGTACCTGAACACAGAGGTACAGACACCAAAGAAGGTCCTGAGTGATCAAGTGTTTTTTTGTAACAACTGACCACAAATATCATAATGATGATATGATGTATAGAGAACAGAAAGTAAACATATACCAACATTCCTCATGTCAACTTCAACAATAATAGTGATACCAGCAGTGTTGTGTTCGAGACCATCTAAAGCGAGTCAAGACCAAGACCAGAGAGAGGGGGGGGCAAGACCGAGTCAAGACCAAGACCTGGAGCGGGATGAGGGGTCTGAGACCGAAGCAAGACTGAGACCAGAAAAAATACAAGTCCAATTCAAGACCATGATTGTTATACTGTCAAATCGCCATCATAATAAAAGTAAGAAATGTCCAGTATTTCTGTGTTCATATTTCAGAAGAACATATGGATTCGTTAGACATTCAGAATGGTGAAGCAATGCATGTTGAGGGAACATAAAGCTACTCTACAAATTATTACCAACCCAAACACAGTGGGGACAATGAGGGTCTTCTATGCCTTGAGAGAAGAGCTAAGGATTTACAGGAAAATAATCATCATATTTTCACCAGGGGTATAATCATAGAATTACATACACAATCCATATTATTTACATACAGTATATGATCTCTGTGGGTTTAGTAGCCTAGGACTGGTAAAGATTTGTCATATCAATTATAATATGCATCACCTTTTAATGTGGCAGAAATGCAACCAGTCATGATGTTTTCATCTGATTGTCAAACAATCACTTCAAAAAGGTAATCCTGCAGGCTACCCACGAACATTCCCCCAATCACAAACAATTCCAGCATCCAAACAGTGACATAGGTTATAAAACACCTAAGTGTATTGTAATGGCAGTCTGTGACTGTCATTAGGTCTACACTTGTAGACTGAATTGATGCGTCCTCATCTTCATGTGACTAGGACACCAGATATCACCACCAACAACATGCCCAGAGGAATCAGTAGGACTGTTAGATCTATGGAACTGATGGTGAAAGACTGTTTATTGTAAAATATTGTCTTTAGCACATCTAAGATATTAAGATTTTTTTATGACCCTTTTGTGCTCCTATAACTAAAAGGAAATATTTTTTCAGCCCTTCACACCTTATATGTGTGAAACTTGGCCATACAAGAACAGAATGCTGCTACTTCAACAAACCACAGAGGTGAAAGGAAGTGGTAAATGTCTCTATAACAGTGTCTTGACCTATACTCAGTGTGAAAACATTTCAGGAGGGTGTGTTAGTTCACTTGACTCTAGTGTTAACAACAGAAAATTTTGCTTTTCATCATATTTCTATTGTCATCCATTTGGAAGAGTAAGTGTGAAATACAGCTGAATGAGTGATAATTACCTCATGGTGTCCTTCTCCTTGTCCCCCTCAGGTCCTTGGACTGTGTTGTCAGTCTGAACAGGCTCAGCAGTTGGAGAGAAAGAGGATTGTTCAGTGGTTGGAGCTTGGGTTGCTGTGAGGTTAAAACAACAATGGTATTATGACTGGTGTATCAGAGAGACACAGGGCACACTGAACTGGTACAAGACATTGTGGCTAAGATACAGTATGACCTTTTTGTCCAGCTTATTTAATTTACACCAACATGGGAATTTTGACTTTGTATTGTTGGTAGGACCACTAAGTATTCTCAAAAGCTTTGAACCATGTTACAATTAAATGTGTTTTATATGATCAGCCAGCAAGACTGGATAAAACCAGGTTAATACTTAATTCTACAGTATCTGATCGCTCTCTACTCACTGGTCATAGTGGAGGTACTTTGTGTGGTGGTTAGTCATCTGACAGTGATGTGAACAGGCATCATAAGGTCTCCCACTTCACACCTGTACCAGCCATCTTCAGTCCACTCATAGTCACCATTAAGATGTTTCCTCTGGTGGCATCAGTGGTCAGCTGTAGGGTCACTGATGTTCCCTCAAGAGCCCCTGAATTCCTCTCCACACAGAAGACACTGCCACCAATCCTGCACCACCTCTTCCTATTTCCAGTGTAACTACAGTAACATTTTACAATGACACTCCCTCCTTCAACCCCAGTCACCTCCCATTGGTCCACATAGAGTTCTGGAGTACCTGAACACAGAGGTACAGACACCATAGAAGGTCCTGAGAGATCAATTGTTTTTTTGTAACAAATATCATAATGATGATATGATGTATAGAGAACAGAAAGTAGACATATACCAACATTCCTCATGTCAACTTCAACAATAATAGTGATAGCAGTAAATGAAACCAGAACACCAGTCATGTAATCAAATGGAAGAGTTGCAGGGATCTTACCTAGAGTGACAGATAGGTCGATCCATTCTGTCCGGACATCTGGTCCATCACTGATCTCCACAGCACACCAGTAACGTCCAGAGTCCTCTGGCTCCAGATCAGTCATGGTCAGAGTGATAGTTTGCTGGTTGATGTCATCAGAGATTGAGGCCTTATCTGTGCTTTTAGGAGGTTCAGTGCGTAGAATAGGGGAGCAACTATTAAAAGACTCTCCTTTACATCAGTATTTCAAATGAGTATAAGGACATGGGATGGTGGTGGAGCCTCCTGTCTGTACAGACACACGATTAGCATCTGTAGACACAACAGAAAACACATTAGATTGGAATTCAAGCAAATTCTCACAGCAATAAAATCCCATTCCATCTGGACTATAACACACATAATACTGGAAGTGTTATTGATAAGACAAGCTACTGTTCCTGTCTTCAGAGTTTCAGCATGTGTCCAGTCCCTGTCCCTGACCTCAACTTCAGCACTTCATAGAAACATGTTACCCTTACCTGAGAGTCTGGAGAAGATGAGGAGGAGGAGGGAGAGGGAGAGATGAGAAGCCATTTCTGGGAATGTGTATGTTGTGTATGTTATATGGTACCAATGTACAATGTGAGTGTCAAGGACCAAGGCACCAAAGAGAATGACTGAACTTCCTAATAGCTATAACTGTCTTTAACTCTCTTCCTGCTTCTGTTTGAGTGTATATGCCCCCCTGAGTGGCAGATAGAAACTATTACATTAAAATAACTAGTTGTAACATAAGGCTCTAAGGAACTACAATTGATTACTTTATTTAATATCTTATATCAAATAAAATCACGTATAGTGTTACTAAAGATGGAGGATACATTGAGACCAATGTTTCTGAGTCTGGCTGGCAACAATTTGTAGCCAATTGAATCAAATTGAATCAAACTGAATCAAACAGTGCAGCACAATGTTGTTTTTCAATGAGTGCATTCATGGTGTCATTCGTCGCTGCCATTTGCCAAACCTCAGAAACAATGTATTCTTTAGGCCTACTGTCAATAAGGCTCACACAAGATAGTATGAATTTCTGTGGAGCAGGTGGTCTTTATTTGCCCTGTATTTTAGTGTCAACGGTTCCAAACAGTGTATTTGTAAAACAAGCAGAACCAATTAATTATCATAAAAGTGCCAAATTATGGGACAAATGCTTTTTCTTCTTGTAGTTTCTCCTAAGGAGCTGGTTCATAGTAGCTCCCATTCATCTCCACAGAGTCATTCGTTGCGTGAAGCAAAGCGACGATCACGGATTCTTCCACCAACGTCGTTTCATCCTGAAGTATGTTTTGTCTGCTGGAAAACAGTTATCTGTCCTCTGCTTGACATTCTGTTGATGCACCTGGAAGAATGATGGACACCCTGAGCAAGACAGTATACTGAGAAAATAGCCATCTTTAGCAAAGTTAGAACAGCAAGAGGGAGGAACTTGCATACTAATTAATAGGCTCCTCCTCTTCTTTGGGCTAAGATTTGACTACATTTCCCATAATGTAACAGTGTTGATGTGCAGACACCATCTATAGTGAATTATGAGATAAGCTGTTTCTGGATACTGTTTAAGGAGGGTCATGTTCACTATGCATCAAATTATATTTTGGGGGGCTTGTCCAATTAAGAAATATTTTTTGTTTGTTTACAGTTTGTCTACGGTGTGTCCTACTGAACACGACCCAGGATGATTCATTTTGTAGTACTCCAGCACATTAGTACAGTCAAAGAGACCTTTGCCAAGACATTCATTAGTAGCATGGTCCAAAGTAGTGTCTTTGGACCATTCTCTCTCAGCTCTCTCTCTGTGTCTGTCTGTTTCACTGAAGTAGTAACTTACATGACGTGTCTTCACTGTCAAACGATACGGGTGACTCACGAGGCAACATGACATTCTGCTGTATTGGCCTCAAGCAGTTCTGATGCCACATGACATGGACAGAGAGGACAAGACAGAGAACAGTTATCTCCATTTCCAACATCTTCAACCAGATACACTGAAATCAACATTACAATCAATGTGCATTTGTGAGAATGTGAGAAATATAAATTCAGACAATTTTATTTCAACATTTTTCCAATGTTCTCCCATAACAAGTAGGTTCCTATATTATATTTGCCTAATTATGATCTACAAGATTGAGAGAGCCGAGAGGACAGGGTGTTCGCCCATCTCCTCAAATTGTGTGACTAGGTCCTTGAAGGCATCCTCACGTTATAGGTTGTTTGCCCAGTGTCAGACGGCATCCAAGAATGTGTGTAGGTCTTCCACCTACAGTGTGGAATATAGAGGGACTTGTGTGAACCCTGAACCCTGAACCGTTAGCCTACCTCATGTACTTGTGGAAAGCAGTGAGTCCTTCTTCAGATTTAAAGCCTGCCACAAAACATAAATTGAAAATGTGTCACATTTATAATCTTGCATTCATGATACTGAGTTTCATGTGCTGTTGCTATTAAAATCCTATAGATGGCAGTACAGTTTAGCACAGAGCCTTACAGTATGGACAGCACTGACTTTTCCACATACTGTGTTGTGGCATTTTCTCTCTGCTGGACCATAGCTCATCTTATTCTTCCATCTGGTTAAGAAGCAGCCCTCAAACCTTCAGCTCTGGATAGACAACACACTTTCACTCAGAAATAAGAGAGTAGAAATAAAACATGTTGCACACCTGAAGTGTCAGGTTGGGAAAAGTGAAAACTAGAATGGGTGCTCCAGCACACAGTGCAGAGAGGACATTAATAAACATGTAACGTTCCTGTCAAAGAGACCTTTCATTAGTAGCCTAAGACATTCATTAGTAGCCTAAATATTCTGTATGGCAAACAGGCCTACAGGAGACACACAACCAAACCAAATACTGCTAAAAGACGTTCATAAGAGCTGCACTTGTGGACATATATTATGTCAACTTTAAGGAAAAAAAAGATGTCCGCCTCACTTCTCACAACACATGCTCTTAACATTTGAAATCACTGTCCATGCACACCTGGGCGTAAATTACTCATTGATGAGAATTATTCCATATTGCACGAAGGAATAGTCTATGGCTACATGTGTAGTCTATAAAGGCACTGTCACGATTCTCTAAAGCTGAACCCAGAAGCAGACCAGGACAAGGTGAGTAAAATGAAGGTGAGTATTTATTTACAGTCTCGAGGTGAAAATAGAATAATCCAGGAGACGGAGCGGCAGCGGAGGTGAGTTGATGAGAGTAAATGGGTTGATCCAATGAAGTCACTGAATCCACCGACGGCCAGGCAAGGGAGTTGAATGTTCCGGGAGAATGACTGTAGACAGAGTAAACGGGGGTGAGTAACCAGTAACAAGTACAAAACAACAAAACTAGCTCAGAAAACATGAGGCTGATACGCTGGCACAACATCGTGTTCGTTGCTAATGATCCGGCAGGGAATGGATGTCAGCTCAGGGTTTAAGAAGAGGTGAAGATCAGGACCAGGTGTGCAGAAGGTTGATGAGATGCAGGTGCGGGTAATAAATAGATCTCCCGCCTAACCTCGTTGCCTGGCAACCAGACAGGAACCTTAGACAACACTTAAACAAAAACAGTCATCTCAGGCAGAAACAGACTCAGGAAGCGGGATTCCTGACAGGCACAATCAAATAACAACTGTCCGTTGTCCTAGTAACATAATGGATACAGGTGATGATGAAGGTGGAAAGGCTTAAAATGTTTCATCAACACAATATACATTATGTTATATTACTCTCCTCCTTTTAAAACAGCTAAATCACTCGCTCACACAGTTTGAGAGCTGCGCGGTCTTGTCCATGTGCCACTGGCAGTGGCTGCACGCTCTCAGCAGCCAAACAAACTCCACGCTGTGGATTAATAGTCTCGAAAACACAACCTGACTGGTCATTGTTGCCTAGTCAGGTTCTCGATACTAGTGGATTAGCCGCACCAAATCATTAGGTATTTGTTTCAGATTGTTGTACTTACGTTGAGGTTGGATTCAGTGTGGCACACCTTGATCATTCAATCCCAAAATAACTGCATAAAAACTGGTCTGGTAACTTACATTATGAGGTGTTATTAGGATACTGGCTCTTTGACATTTGTTTGCTTAGTGTAGTACATGTGTAATAAGGTAAAAGTGTGTGTGTGTGTGTGTGTGTGTGTGTGTGTGTGTGTGTGTGTGTGTGTGTGTGTGTGTGTGTGTGTGTGTGTGTGTGTTGCTTGTGTGTGTGTTTTGTGTGAGTGTGTCAAATGATGGGGCTTGACCTCGCTTAGTTGTCAACATTCAAAAGGTCTTTATTATTATTATTATTATTATTATTATTATTATATATTTCAGTGCAGACAGTGAGTCTTCAGCTGACATATTTTCAATACCAGGATTGTTTTGAGGAGGTTTACATACAGTATGAATATCTAGGATATAGGTCATCACTGTAAAATAGTATTATTTGTTAATACTATATACTACAAGTAATACCCATTTCCAAATTATGTCCATTATCAATATTGATTGGAAAAGAAATGCACTGCAAGTTAAGGTTTGTCATATACAAACAACAAAAGGCTAAATACTTGCTATTGTTTAACAAATGGGGGCACCCATCTGACTGTCATTTGTCATTTTATGAACGGAAACTTTGTAACCGCAGATTGTACACGTTTCCACAATACTGCCGCGTGTAGGTTTAACTTTATTTGATGGACAGAAAATTGTCCAATAGTGGCACTCTCTTGAACAGGAAGTAAAATGACAGTCAACCAATAGGTATCACATACATTTGCGTTCCTTTTCCCTCTGTTTTGTCACGCCTGCTCGTCCGCTCAAAGGTGAGATATTTCATAAACTCTAATCTTTTACACAAACAACTCAAATACTGCCAGGCTTTTGACGTGCATACATTTTTATACTGAATAAAACAATTTCATATAGAAAAGTAAACATAGATACAGAGGTAGGTTTATTTACTACCTCAAGACACAGGTCTACGCTAAAAATAAATATTGCAGCCAAACAGGAGAGCGACATCCTACGCAATCGGCGCTACTGTTTTTAAAAATGTGTTGATTTCTGACAGATTTACCGAGTGCTTTAGATTTTATATGGAGAAAATGGAGCTGAAATATGGCTGTCTTAATACTCTGGTCACCCTTCACAATGCAAAGAGGGGTTATTATAGCAATCGAAATGTTTTTGAAATACAAGAATATCTGAATGTCTGTAGCCGTAATATTTTGTGTATATACAGTATATATGATATTATAAATACCTCACATGTGACTAGTAAAAAGACTAAGCAATTAGCCAATTAAAATGTTTATCTGACTCCATAAAGATGATTTAGCAATATGGAAGAACAATATATTTGAGTTACACTAATAGGCAATCAAGAAATGTCTGAGAATGGAATCCTAAATACGAGTGTATTTAATTACTTTGGAAAATGAATGGATTACATACAAGGCATCAAGCTTAAGTTATAAAGCATTAACAAGCATTACAAGACATTCAATGCTGGACCATAGCTCATTTTCTTCCATCTGGTTAATTAAGAAGCAGCCTACCAACCTTCAGCTCTGGATAGACAACACACTTTCACTCAGAAATAAGTGAGTAGAAAAATGCAACTCCCAGTAACAGAGAGCATATAGAGTAGTAGTATAAAGTAGTGCCAAGCCTACATGTCTGATGCAGTAATTGTCTACTTTGCAGACAGACAATGCATTTGGTCTTGCCAAGGACTCTCCACAGGACAAAGAGTTCTGCTCATCTGCTTAGAAGACTCTTCTCCCAAAAGTACTTACCTACTTTAACGCTTTTTACCAAGGTAATGTGAATTGTTGAGTAATGTAAATTATCAGATAATATTGATATTTTTAATTAATAATGTTCATATTAGTGGTCCCTCTCAAGGTTTTCCTTGACACAGAATACATTAGTTAGCACTATTGATATACATATTTAACCATTTTCCAGGATCCATGCCCATTGTGTGATGAAGCAAAAGAAGTCCTTGAACCATACAAACACAGGGTGAGGTTATGTTTCTCAGTTTGCTGAACAGTTGGATAAAAGTGTCTGCTAAATGCCACATACAGTGCATTCGGAAGGTATTCAGACCCCTTGACCTTTTCCACATTTTGTTACGTTACAGCCTTATTAAAAAATTGATTAAATTGTTTTTTTCCCCTCATCAATGTACATACAATACCCCATAATGACAAAGTACATTTACATAAGTATTCAGACACTTTGCTATGAGACTCGAAATTGAGTTCAGGTGCATCCTGTTTCCATTGATCATCCTTGAGATGTTTCTACAACTTGGTTGGAGTCCACCTGTGGTAAATTAAATTGATTGGACATGATTTGGAAAGGCACACACCTGTCTATATAAGGTCCCACAGTTGACAGTACATGTCAACGCAAAAACCCAGGCCATGAGGTCAAAGGAATTGTCCTTAGAACTCTGAGACAGGATTGTGTCGAGGCACAGATCTGGGGAAAGGTACCAAAATATTTCTGCAGCATTGAAGGTCCCCAAAAACACAGTGGCCTACATCATTCTTAAATGGAAGAAGTTTGGAACCACCAAGTCTCTTCGTAGAGCTGGCTGCCCTGCCAAACCAATCAGTCGGGGGAGAAGGGCCTTGGTCAGGGAGGTGACCAAGAACCCAATAGTCACTTTGACAGAGCTCTAGAGTTCCTCTGTGGAGATGTGAGAACCTTCCAGAAGGATAACCATCTCTGCAGCACTCCACCAATCAGACCTTTATGGTAGAGTGGCCTGACGGAAGCCACTCCTCAGTAAAAGGCACATGACAGCCTGCTTGGAGATAGCCAAAGGTCATCTAAAGGACTCTCAGACCATAAGAAACAAGATTATCTGGTCTGATGAAACCAAGATTGAACTCTTTGGCCTGAATGCCAAGCGTCACGTCTGGAGGAAACCTGACACCATCCCTATGGTGAGGGATGTTTTTCAGCGGCAGGGACTGGGACAGTAGTCATGATCGAGGGAAAGATAAACGGATCAAAGTACAGAGAGATCCTTGATGAAAACCTGCTCCAGAGCGCTCAGGCCCTTAGACTGGGGTGAAGGTTCACCTTCCAACAGGACAACGACGCTAAGCACACAGCCAAGACAATGCAGCAGTGGCTTTGGGACAAGTCTCTGAATGTCCTTGAGTGGCCCAGCCAGAGCCCGGACTTGAACCCGATCGAACCTCTCTGGAGACACTTGAAAATAGCTGTGCAGCGACACTCCCCATCCAACCTGACAGAGCTTGAGAGGATCTGCAGAGAAGAATGGGAGAAACTCCACAAATACAGGTGTGCCAAGCTTGTAGCGTCATACCCAAGAAGACTCGATGCTGTAATTGCTGCCAAAGGTGCTTCAACAAAGTACTGAGTAAAGGGTCTGAATACCTATTTAAATGTGATATTTTCAGGGGGGTTATACATTTGCAAACATTTCAAAATACCTGTTTTTGCTTTGTCATCATGGGGTATTGTGTTTAGATTGAAGATGAAAGAAAACAATGTAATCAATTTTAGAGTAAGGCTGTACCGTAACAACATGTGGAAAAAGTAAAGTGGTCTGAATACATTCCGAATGCACTGAGTGTACAAAACATTAAGAACACCTGCTCTTTCCATGACATAGACTGACCAGGTGATTCCAGGTGAAAGCAATGATCCCTTATTGATATGTTAAATCCACTTAAAACAGCGTAGATGAAAGGCAGTAGACAGGTAAACGAAGGATTTGTAAGCCTTGAGACAGTTGAGACATGGATTGTGTATGTGTGCCATTCAGAGTGTGAATGGGCAAGACAAAAGATTGGAGTTCCTTTGAACAGGGTATGATAGTAGGTACCTTGTGAACCGGTTTGTGTCAAGAACTGCAACGCTGCTGGGCTTTTTACACTCAACAGTTTCCTGTGTATATATCGAGAATGGTCCACCACCCAAAGGACATCCAGCCAACTTGACACAACTGTGGGAAGCATTGTAGTTATCATGTGCCAGCATCTCTGGAATACTGGACACCTTGGAGAGGTGTTCTGAGGGCAAAAGGGGGGGCGGGGCGGGGGCAACTCCATATTAGGAAGGTGTTCCTAATGTTTGGTATACTCAGTGTATTATGAAAAGGTCAATTTACTAATGAATGTCTTCTCTTATTTCTGTTATTTTACAGTATATTTTTCTGCAGGTAGATATCACACTGCCAGAGAACAAAGTTTGGTGGGACAGATACAAATACGAAATTCCAGTCTTCCATCTGAATGGACAGTTTCTAATGATGCACAGAGTTAGCACTTCACTCCTGGAGAAACGGTTGGCTGAAGTGGATGAAGAACAACAATAAAATGACTTTGCAATAGTATAGCCTACTTAAAGATAGAATCCAGGTCACCCCACCTGTGTTTTGGTAAAGAGCTGAGTGATGGGCACTATAACCACGCTCAAATTCATGGACAGAGCTATGGATGCAAGGTCAGACCATGCATGATATCAAAATTATAGTTTTAACCATTTTTTGAGGCTATTCAGTGTTTGTTTGCATTTACATTGTTTACAATTATTGGAGTAAAACAAGCTTGTATTTTGGGTTCTCATGGAGTGTGACAGTTGAACAAAGCTCATTAGGCATTTATAAGTTATATTCTTAAAAAACGTAATGGATATATATATATATCATTATTTTATAGGTCCAAAAATTTAAGTAGCAACTAAGCATTCCATCTTTAATATACAGTTAGGCCTACTGGCTCCCGAGTGGCGCAGCGGTCTAAGGCACTTAATCTCAGTGCAAGAGGTGTCACTACAGTCCCTGGTTCAATTCCATGCTGTATCACATCTGGCCATGATTGGGAGTACTATAGGGCGGCGCACAATTGACCCAGCGTCGCCGGGGTAGGCCGTCGTTTTAAATAAGAATTTGTTCTTAACTGACTTGCCTAGTTAAATAAAGGTTAAATAAAAAATAATATGTAGGCTATTTTTTATTTGACTGAAATAAATATAGGCCTATAATTTTCTTAAGTGAAATGCATGCTTATGGTGATGATTATCGTTTGGCATGAAATTTTAAATATCAAAAAGACAACCTTGCATTGGATGAATAATAACCAAGTACCGGTAATTGATTTGAAAGTGAAAGTTCCTGGATAGACCACCAGGATGCGCCACGGTACCCGAGATCATCATTCTGCCGAGGACCCTCCCATTGGTGGCAAGTTTTGTTTCTGCAATAATCTGATTGGATGGGGGAGACCGTTATTGTATGACTGACTGGCTAGACGGCTTGACTTACCAGCTGACTGGGGGAAGTTGGCGTGGATCACTGACATTAAAGCAAACGATTATTTGATCATCCTGCGTCGCAGTGTGTATAATCATCATTTAAAGACTTGGGATCTCGCAATTAAGGTATGTATTGTTTAGATATTAGTAAGTACAAATGGTGTAAGGTGTGGCACATGAGTTAACAAAATTAACATTTCGTTTTGTGTCTGGCTCAATACACCCACACACCCTGCTGTCAAAACAATGCAATGGGGTTCACAAAGCATAAAGCTAATGTTAGTTACAGTGTTACAATCTAACAGTATTTTGACAACAGAGCGTGTTGGATACGTGTACTGTGTATGTTATTACTTGTCTTTATGAACAATGTCAATAGTCACCGTGAAGCGTGTGATTTTTGTAAATATTCTGATAAATTGCGAGGCTACTTTCATTTATCTAACATGTACAGTGCATTCCATTTCTCAATACGGTATCTGCTCTTTGAGTCTTCTTGGCAGCTCTCTCTTTGGGACTTGCCTGTGATAATCCAAAAAATGCTGTCATGAGACCGAGGGCACATTTGCTCCAGAACGTTAGTTAATTAGTCAGTGCATTTCTCGTACAGTTGTCATTGCGTTCAGCTGTTGCATTATTGTTGTCTCGTGTAGGCTTCTTCAATTGGACAGCCAAGCCAATGGTGCCATACAGACTGAAAAACATGACAATATTATATTTTAAATTGAAAATAAATGAAAATATTTTATTTTAAGCCTTAACACACTCTTTTAAAGTGTTCCTATTACAGCAAAACGGTCAAATTACCCTTTTCAATTTCTCGTTGAGTGCACAGACCGCGCACACACTATGGATATTTAGCAACAGGTAACTGACAAAATAAAGGAAACACCAATTTGGTGTCTTAATAGGGCGTTGGGCCACCACAAGCCTGAACAGCTTCAATGCACCTTGGCATAGATTCTACAAGTGTCTGGAACTCTACTGGAGGGATGTGACACCATTGTTCCACGATAAATTCCATAATTCGGTGTTTTGTTGTTGATGGTGGTGGAAAGTGCTGTTTCAGCCGCCACTCTAGAATATCCCATAAGTGTTCAATTGGGCTGAGATCTTTTGGCTGAGACATCGGCATATGGTTTTCATGCTCATCAAACCATTCAGTGACCACTCGTGCCCTGTGGATGGGGGCATTGTCATCCTATGGGGGCATAGCCATGGTAGCCAAAATAATAGTCTGCCCAGCATTTTTATACATGACCCTAAGCATGATGGTATGTTATTGCTTAATTAACTCAGGAACCACACCCGTGTGGAAGCACCTGCTTTTAATGTACTTTGTATCCCTCATTTACTCAAATGTTTCCATTATTTTGGCAGTTACCTGTATATCATAACTAATACTGAAGTTTCTACTGGAGTTATTGAGAGACACAGACATATGTGCTTATCTGGTTATTTATCTCCCGATAGATAGGGGATCTATTTTTTCGAGAGGGTCAAACAATATGGTCATTGGTCCATGCCATAAGGGCACTAGACTGAAAGATTCATTATGTTTCACAGAAAACGGGCTGTTAAATTGAGGCAAGGGGTCACTCACAGACAGTGTTGAGGTCAATTCTAATCAAATTCAGGAAGTCAACAAAAATTATAATTTTCCTTAGTGGAAAAAATGAATTTCAGTTAACTTCCTGAATTGACCGAATAGCAATGGCATTGACACCAACCATGCTCACAGAACACAGCCCCAGGGAGCAACAAAGTAGATTTACAGTGCAGTATGTGGTAGGACGGCATAGTGTTATAGTGTCCTACAATGTGTGCACTGTGAAAATATCGAATGATCAGTGCTGTGGCTACCAGGTCTCACAATCCACTGTTGTAGCAGGCATTGTGCCAATTCTCGATCGCTGTCAGCCATCATGAAAAGGCCATCTGAAGTGGAGGCTGTGCAGAGGACAATCACTCCCAAGGTTTCTCTGAAGTGTCAGTTTCCTTAGTGTGTTATAGCTATTGTACATCTGTACGTGCCTTGGTAAGATGGAGGGATAAAATAGTGATGTGAATTGGGAGGAGAATTGGATATGGCTCTATTTCCCAGATGCACCAAAATAGTATTCTCAGTGTGTGTGTGTGTGTGTGTGTGTGTGTGTGTGTGTGTGTGTGTGTGTGTGTGTGTGTGTGTGTGTGTGTGTGTGTGTTCAAATAGATAGTCAGTAGTAGTAGTAGTAGTTATTTGAATCAATCTAAATGGGCACCCTTCCAGCACAAGGCCAATGTTGTTTTTTACCCCAGAAAACATCTGTACAGTGGTTTTGGTTAAGTAGTATCTCTAGATTTCCATTGGATTTAACTGATCATTCAAAATCCCTATTTCGCCAAAGAGCTTGTTGCTAAGCAATGGGATAGCTTGTCACTCCTCGTCACTCCTCTGATTGGCCCAGAAGAGTAAACAAATCATGACATGTCGTTGTTGATGTTGTTTATCTCAGATTTGATCTACTACTTGACAGCTGGCACACTGCCAAACTAATCCCCTGCAGTTTCACATTAAACTGACAATGACGCGCTATACAAGTTATTATTACATTAAGTAATTCTGTGGTGATACAGTAATATCCTCTGATTGACAGGGGTAATCCCTCCGAGCTAAAGGCACTAGCCCCTACGGGCTGAATCCATGTTGGTTTCCCCTCCCCTTGTCTGTTCAGACCCATGACAGTTCGACGCCTTCTATTAATTGCACAAAGCACAGTGACATCACTGGCAGTTAGAAAACCCCTCACAGACAATCAGGCCTTCATGCCAATGGTATGTATGTCAACTCATAGATTATATGTGTCAGCCAGGGCCTAAACACAGATAATGTGCTAGTAACAGATGACATTCATATTCTGACTATCTCTGAAACTCATTTAGATAATACCTTAGATGATACAGTGGTAGCAATACAAGGTTATAACATTTACAGGAAAGACAGAAATGCCAGTGGTGGAGGTGTTGCTGTTTATATTCAGAACCACATTCCTGTAAAGATTAGAGAGGATCTCATGTTAAATACTGTTGAAGTAATATGGCTACATGTTCATCTGCCTCACCTAAAGCCCATTCTGGTGGGAAGCTGCTATAGACCACCAAGTGATAACAGTCAGTATCTGGATAACGTGTGAAATGCTTGATAATGTATTTGATATCAACAGAGAGGTATATTTTCTGGGTGATTTAAATATTGACTTGCTTTCATCAAGCTGCCCAATCAAAAACAAAAAGCTTCAAACTGTAACCAGTGCCTGCAACCTGGTTCAGGTTGTCAGTCAACCTACCAGGGTAGTTACAAACAGCACAGGAATAAAATCATCAACACGTATTGATCACATCTTTACTAAGGCTGCAGAAATGTGCTTGAAAGCAGTATCCAGATCCATCGGATGTTGTGATCACAATATAGTAGCCATATCTAGGAAAACCAAAGGCTGGGCCTAATATAGTGTATAAGAGGTCATACAATATGTTTTGTAGTGATTCCTATGTTGTTGATCTAAATAATATTTGTCGGTCCATGGTGTGTAATGAGGAGCAAACAGACGCTGCACTTGACACATTTATGCAATTCCTTATTCCAGTTACTGATAAGCATGCACCCATTAAGAAAATGACTATAAAACTGTTACATCCCTGTGGATTGGTGAGGAATTAAAAATTGTATGGTTGAGAGTGATGAGGCAAAAGGAATGGTAAATAAGTCTGTCTGCACAACCGATTTGCAAACATATTGTAAATTGAGAAATCATGTGACTAAACGAAATAAACTACACTATGAAACAAAGATAAATGACATAAAGAATGATAGTAAAGCTTTGGAGCACCTTCAATTACATTTTGGGGGAAAACGCAAACTTTGATTCATATGGCTCATTCGTCACAAAATTTACTGATATTGCCAACTACTTTAATGATCATTCATTAGCAAGATTAGCAAACTTAGGCATGACATGCCAGCAACAAACACTGACACTACACATCCAAGTATATCTGACCAAATTATGAAAGACAAGCATTTTAATTTTGAGTTACGTAAAGTGAGTATGGAAGAGGTGAAACAATTATTGTTGTCTATCAACAAAGCCACGGGTCTGACAACTTGGATGGAAAATTACTGAGGATAATAGCGGACAATATTGCCACTCCTATTTGACATATTTTAAATTTAAGCCTACTAGAAAGTGTGTGTGCCTCCAGGCCTGGAGAGAAGCAAAAGTCATTCCGCTACCTAAGAATAGTAATGCCCCCTTTACTGGCTCAAATAGTCGACCAAGCAGCCTGTTACCAACCCTTAGTAAACTTTTGGAAAAAATTGTGTTTGACCAGATACAATGCTATTTTACAGTAAACAAATTGACAACAGACTTTCAGCACGCTTATAGGGAAGCACAGCACTTACACAACAAGCACAGCACTTACACAAATGACTAATGACTGGCTGAGATAAATTGATGATAACAGCCCCCATAATCTTTTTTTGTTAGACTTCAGTGTGGCTTTTGACATTATCGATCATAGTCTGCTGCTGGAAAAACGTATGTGTTATGGCTTTACACCTCCTGCTATATTGTGGATAAAGAGTTACCTGTCTAACAGAACACAGAGGGTGTTCTTTAATGGAAGCCTCTCCAACATAATCCAGGTAGAATCAGGAATTCCCCAGGGCAGCAGTCTAGGCCCCTTGCTTTTTTCAATCTTTATGAAAACGACATGCCATTGGCTTTGAGTAAAGCCATTGTGTCTATGTATGCGGATGACTCAACACTATATACGTCAGCTACTACAGCGACTGAAATGACTGCAACACTTAACAAAGAGCTGCAGTTTGTTTCAGAATGGGTGGCAAGGAATAAGTTGGTCCTCAATATTTCTAAAACTAAATGCATTGTATTTGGGACAAATCATTCACTAAACCTCAACTAAATCTTGTAATAAATAATGTGGAAAATGAGCAAGTAACCCTGGATTGTAAACTGTCATGGTCAAATCATATTGGGGAGAAGTCTGTCCATAATAATGTGCGACACTAACAGCACAAAAAAAAAATATATTCCACATCAAGTAACTGATGTAAGCAGTAAAATTTGATTTTAAAAAACAGAGCGTAACACACCTTATGGAACAGCGGAGACGGTGAAGCAACACAAACAGGCATCCACACAATACATTTTTTTATTTAACTAGGCAAGTCAGTTAAGAACAAATTCTTATTTACAATGACTGCCTACCCTGGCCAAACCCAGACGACAATGGGCCAATTGTGCGCTGCTCTATGGGGTTCCAATCACGGCTGGTTGTGATATAGCCTGGAATCAAACCAGGGTCTGTCTTGACCCCTCTATCACTGAGATGCAGTGTCTTAGACAGCTGCGCCACTCGGAAGCCCGCAATATATATACACACACGTACACATGGATTTTGTATTGTAGAGATGTGATAGTGGAGTAGGGGCCATGAGGACACAATATCTGTTGTGAATATATTGTAATGTTTTTAAAATTGTATAAGGCAGTTCATTTTGCTGGACCCCGGGGAGAATAGCTGCTGCCTTGGTAGGAACTAATGGGGATCCATAATAAATACAAATTCAAATACAGATACTACACAGCAGCCATGCCTCTCTAGATACAGTGGTTTTGCTCATGTTGTGGAAAGATATAGGATGTCAATTTTTTTTTAGGAGGTTAGCTAGGCCACAGTTTAAGCCATACTTTGAGCAGTTCTGTACTAAACGCTAGCCCTGTCTAGCCCTTTCCCACTATAACTGAAGAGATATACTGTAGCCTATTTATACATGTGGGATTTCTGTTGAGAAGTTGGAGTTAAAAGGGCATCTGAAAAACAAAAGGGCAGATTTTTGCTCTAATTTGTGCCCCGGGGGCAGCATGCCATGCACAAGGCAGCATGGAGTCCTTTTCCAGCCATGCCACTATGGTCGGTTGGCAGCACACGCAGAGCTGGGTGGGCACTGTCCCTGGCACACACAGTCAAAGCCCCTTTGTACTCAGTCTCACATTGGCTATTTATATCCATTAACTTCCTTATTGCGGTAGATTAACCATAAACGATTCGCTATGGGGTTTTATCTCAGAAAAGTATGCAGCTATGTTATGGTCAGACACTAGTTGAAGAGGAATGCTGTAGTGTAGTTAAATACCCAAAGGCTGTTTAAGTGTGGGAACAGTCTAGATAATTGTGCCGGCCTAGAGACAGTGGATGCTCACAGGCATTTGAAATTGGATATTCTCAATAAAAAATGAGTTAAATGCTTGAAAACGCAAAAATGTTAACCATGTGTGTAGAGATGTTTGGGAATGAATTTGTCTGCTGGCACTCTGTTGAAAGGTGTGAGTAAAACTAAAAAGCTAAATTGTGTTTAAAACAAACAGGCTATACAAGAGTTGGAAGTTCTCGTGTGTGTGGTTTGGCACTGGCCAATGCATGTCCACTGTCTTTGAAACAATTATTTTTGGTCTAATGTGAAAAGCCTTTGTGGTGCGTTTCACTTGGCTGAGTGAAAATGAATAAACAAATTGAAAGAAATGAGCCTACTACACATCTCTTGAGGTCTATAAAATTACCACCACCTACGGAAACCACCTTAATACATTGTGTCTGGCATCAGTACACTATATCAGTTATTGTTTTAAACCTTTTACTACCAAAACCAGAAAGGTGTTTAAATGCAGTTTTCACATACAGTATTATAAGCCAATAAGTCTTAAAGATTAGACATTTGAAAAGATTTAAGACACCACAACTATTGGGTGGGGGTGATATATGCGGTCATGCAAGCTTAGGGAGGACCACACTAACACTATGAGAAGCCAGAAGTGCAGTCTTTTGCAGAGCTAGTTCTCACCAAACTGGCCTACTTCCTAAGTGCCCCTTCCTCTAGCTGTTTGAATGAACCACACTTGGTCCCAAAGGACACTGAGAAGGGAAGGACGAGAAGGGGAAGGAGGGTCTACGACTCTGCGTCCTTAAGGATGGAATTAAGACTGGCTAGAGGTTACCGGCTGTGGTCAGCGGGGTGGTGGAAAGCAGTCTGTCAAACAAGCTATATTTAAGTCTCTCTGGTCCCTTTCCCACAGTGCTAGGGCTCGGAAAATGTGAGAGGGGGAGAGACCTCAAGTTGAAGCCAAACAGCATGGCTAGCTAGCGTGGAATGCTATCGTGCTATCCTATAGTCTACTCAGTTTACTGTTTCAGTTGGGGGCTGATTCACAAGTACTCTAACTGTGTGATTTGGGTCAGGCCTAGCTAGCTTAGAATACTATCGTGCTACACTATACTCTGTTTCAGTTGAGGACTGATTCACAAGTACTGTAACTCACTCACCCCTATCTGAGATATCTACTGCAGCCCTCATCCTCCACATACAACACCCATTCTGCCAGTCACATTCTGTTAAAGGTCTCCAAAACACACACATACCTGGGTCGCTCCTCTTTTCAGTTCGCTGCAGCTAGTGACTGGAACGAGCTGCAACAAACACTCAAACTGGACAGTTTTATCTCAATCTCTTCATTCAAAGACTCAATCATGGACACTCTTACTGACAGTTGTGGCTGCTTTGAGTGATGTATTGTTGTCTCTACCTTCTTGCCCTTTGTGCTGTTGTCTGTGCCCAATAATGTTTGTACCATGTTTTGTGCTACCACCATGTTGTGTTGCTACCATGCTGTATTGTCATGTGTTGCTGCCATGCTATGTTGTTGTCTTAGGTCTCTCTTGTCGTGATGTGTGTTTTGTCCTATATTTATATTTGATTAAAAAATATATATATTTAATCCCAGCCCCAGCAGGAGGCCTTTTGGTAGGTCGTCATTGTAAATAAGAATTTGATCTTAACTGACTTGCCTAGTTAAATAAAGGTTACATTTAAAAATAAAAAAAAACTGTGATTGGGGTCAGGACTAGCTAGCTTAGAATGCTATCGTGCTACACTATACTCTGTTTCAGTTGAGGGCTGATTCACATGTAGCCCACTGAATGATTTGTTTTGGGGAGGGCTGAGAAAATCTGCATGGAATGAAGCCATTGTTTATCCATTGTGATGCCAAAATGTGGGAATTCCTAGTTACACCACATTTGCTGGAAGAATTCAAGCTAATCCGATAACTGTGAGTCACAATTTGATAAAAGCACAGTCTTTCCTCTCTGTCCTTTATCTTAAAAAGATCGGCGACTAGAAAGACCAAACACAGGGTAAATTTAGCCGTTGTTGCTGCAGAGAGATTGACCTCTGAAAGATGGGAAACGAGTTAATAGGCCTTTGCACAATGGTTCCTCAATAAAAGGCATACCACAATGTTATGACGCACTTTAACTATGTTGTTGGTTAAACCTAAAAACAATATTAACAATAGAGATCTATTATGTTTTATCTATTGATATGGACATAAGACACTGTTTCATTGAATAAGTAACATTTAACTTGAAGGTGTTGGATATTGGTTGTCACCAACTCTATAACAATGTATACACTTAGACTACTGTATCTTACAACTGAGGGACTTGACTGACCAAGGGCCTAGACAAAACAGTATGAATCAATCTACAACCCAACAAAACGTTATACACTTGACCATGAGCCACATTCTTCCATTACATTCTTCCAGCCACATTCTTTCATTGTTCAATACTTCACCCTATCAAGGCTTGATCTAGCCTGGTTGAAGCAGACTGACGTGAGCGTTCAGTCCCGTTTAACCAGGCTAGGCTTGACCACAGCTTGTGAGTAAATCACTGATGAGAGTTAAGTGCCTGGTCCGAAGGCTTCAGCAGCAGAAGTGGCTGCCAACTGTTACACACAGAGCCACAGCTGTGACTTGAATGCAGGACAGGAGTGGCATCCTGTCCACTGAACAGCTTATCATTTGATGGCGCTGGGTCACAATCTGTTGGAATGCCGCTCTCGTCCACTGGAGCCAGCCCAAAGCTCATTTAACACACTGTAACACATACTGTAGCACACTGACAAGTCATCTAATGGGAGATAGAGACAGCAACACTATGCCATAGTGGGATTGACTGGGAAAGGCTTACAGTATAACCTCATTTATCACTTTATCTCACCGTTCCAGAGCCTCCAAATATTGTAGTGAATAGGGAGGATAGCCGATATGAACCGAAAGACCTAGACACACTAGACTCTGGGCCTCTTCGCAGGGTGACATGCAGGCCTGGAGTGGCTTATTCTGTGGGCTGCAAGATGTAAAAAACATAGCAGAAACATAGCTCTTTATTCTAGTTGACAGAGAGGCATGTATGTTCTACACAATACATTTTCTACGACATTCTGTAACATTGAATGCTCCTGAATAAGCCTATGACAGTGTCTCAGTATCCACACTATGTATAAGCCCCGTGACTGTTCCCAGTATCCACACTATGTATAATCCCCATGACTGTTTCCAGTATACACACTATGTATAAGCCCCATGACTGTTCCCAGTATCCACTCTATGTATAATCCCCATGACTGTTCCCAGTATCCACACTATGTATAAACCCCGTGACTGTTCCCAGTATCCACACTATGTATAATCCCCATGACTGTTCCCAGTATCCACACTATGTATAATCCCCATGACTGTTCCCAGTATCCACACTATGTATAATCCCCATGACTGTTCCCAGTATCCACAGTATAATCCCCATGACTGTTCCCAGTATCCACACTATGTATAATCCCCATGACTGTTCCCAGTATCCACTCTATGTATAAGCCCCATGACTGTTCCCAGTATCCACACTATGTATAATCCCCATGACTGTTCCCAGTATCCACACTATGTATAAGCCCCGTGACTGTTCCCAGTATACACTCTATGTATAAGCCCCATGACTGTTCCCAGTATCCACGCTATGTATAAGCCCCATGACTGTTCCCAGTATCCACAGTATAAGGCCCATAACTGTTCCCAGTATCCACACTATGTATAATCCCCATGACTGTTCCCAGTATCCACACTAGAACACTACTTAGAATGAACCAATGTATTTGCAATGCATTCTAATGCTAGTCTGTGTGTTAGTGTGGATACTGGCATGAAGCCAGTGTCTCCATAGGATTAAGTAGAGTAGGTGAGTGAGTGAGGGTCTAGGAGGCAGTAAGGGATAAATAAAACTTGAGAGGAATCTCCACCTCGCTTATCAACGACACCCAGGCTTATCTAGGCACAACAGTGCTTTCACTGTGTGACTAGGTCCTATTCACTTACAAGAATTGCATTTCATGCTCATGTTTTTGAAGTCCAGTCAGATTCAAAGCTGTCATCGCACTAAGCGAGTTAGCATGGTCTAATATTAAGAAGTTAGCTTAGCTATGTCAGTGAATTTTAAACTGTGATGTCCACACCCAGTGCTTAACAGCTCTCTGAGTAGTTATTTGCAGTATTTCGAAACTTACAGCCTACAGCATGTCGACATGGGTCATCATTCACAACTTATAGGATATTCTCACATGCAGATGTCCTTAATGTTCACTGTGTATCACTGTATTGTCTAACTTTATTCTGGTGTACAGGTTTTAGGCAGGAGAGTCCATTTTTTTTAACCACATTTTCTAATGCACTTTGACGGTCTTTCCCAGCATGAAGCATGACTCAGAATATGTTTACATCCTTTTCTCCACCATGGGTACTTGATTCAAATAGTTTTACATTGAGTGACTGATTTACAAAGAATGACAAAAATCCATAGAAAGTACCATGAGTAAAGTGTTCCTGAAAGTCAACCAACAATGATTAATGTTCCTGTTTTGGAGGTCTGACTAGTCATTACTACTGTGTCCTACTACGGTCATAGTTAGGCTCTTGCCTCAATTGGTCAAACCTTGTGACATGGTTGGAGATCACAGGTTGTCACGGGTGAAACATTCTGTTGCTGCACCGTGGCTTTGAAATGTAGTTTATTGCAGTAACGAGAGCTGCTGTAGTCCGCCCTGGCATGGGTTGCCTCGACGATAAGGTCAACAACAACGTGAGGTCACCCAGTGCCAAACCACAACTTTTCAAAGCACGTTGGTCCTGACCTGGAAAATGGCTACCCAAAAAGGTGGAGTGAGGGGCACACCAGGGTGAAGAAGTTACCATTCAAGGTGTGTGTGTAAAACAAATCAGTCAATGAAGTTTTGTTATCTGCATTTGCAACCTTAGTTGCAGGTTTGCAACTTAGGCATATTTACAGTACATCTCACAACCACTATCTATCTCCACACCCACTCAAAGCATCTATAAGGATCTACAGTAGGCCTACGTTTCCATGGGTTGTCTGTACACCAGGTTGCATGAATGACGCAACAGGAAGTGGTTTGACATTTTTCACGACAGTTGAACAAATACGCAACACCACCCACAGAGTGCCAAGGAGGCTCCGCTTCCTCTGTATCCAAACACGTGAAACAACTGTGTTCTTGCCCTTCCCTATCTTATGTCTGTACCAAATACTATTCTAAATCATTTCAAATACTTTAGCTGTTCTTGATTGAACTTGCCTCGCACAATGGAACCAATGGAAATGTCCAGAAAGTGAAAACCCCAACCACTTGACACTTCAGACAGGCTTAAAGCAAACGCTCAAAGTATTTGAAAGATTTCAAATAGTATTTGAACCCAGGTCTCGTCCCTACCACTTCTCCGTCATTTATATTTTTACACCCGTTCACAAATGGTTGTGTTGTGTAATCTGATAGGCATTGTGAAGAATTGAAAAAGTCACTATCCTGTTGTTTCGCTGGTCCTAGTCAGGAAGAGTTCATTGGCATGGTTGAACGTACAGTACTGAAAGCTCTATCTGTATCCAATAGCATGTCATTCACATCTCTTTGTACTGTAATAGGGAGTGCCAGAATTATAGTGCGTAGTTCCAGGGCAAAAGATCATTATCTGAAAGAAACGTCCTCTGTGGACGTGTTAACAACGTGGCTAGTAATATTACGTCTTCTCTAAAGCTCTTTAGCGAAAACTCTCGGGGAAAACCAGCTGAAGAGCTCTACTGTCTCAGCTGTATACGGATATAAAGAAGCCATTGTTTATCATTCGCTGCTAGTTTACAGTTAAACCCTTGTGTTATTTACGTGTCTTGTTTAATGTTGATTAATTGCTATGCTGTCATACGGATACATTTCAATAGGGTTCGGTTGCATGCTTAGGTAGCTTGAAATGTTTACAATTCAAATCTTTGTGTTTATAATGTGTCTTGTTTAATGTCATTTAATTGACATGCTTTCATATGGATGTGTTTAGTGTGGTTACGTTGTATGCTTAGTTAGCTACAAATATGGTGAGTTCTATTTAATCATTGCTCAACCAACCACAACATCTTTAGCCTGCAACACTGAGTATTGTTGTCAGTGTGGCCTTCCTCCAATCTGCTGCGTTGACAGAATGTTTACCTGAACACCAGACATATGACCTCAGCTGCATTGATGCGAATTAGTTTTGTGTTGACAGCATTGTTTAGTTGTGTTGTCGCAGCCACCCTCTTGTCTGTTTTCACTTTCCCTAGTTGTTCGGTGCGGTCTGGAATAGCTGAACTTGGACACGGTTAATGCCGGCGCACTGAATAGCCAGACATCTGCGTTTAGTCTGGCAGTTGGAATGTGATCGCTGTCTGTTCGCCTGTTCATTTTTTTGTGGTAAATATCAACACAAGCTAGAGGGATTTGTACATTTTTAAGCGAGTAAGCATTATGAGAAAACATTGACAGATCCCAAACATCTATCTGTCAATACATTCAATCAAAAACATAGAATATATTAAAACACTTGCCTTTTGATTATTTTGAGTGTGGTATATTATGTTGGTGTTACTCTGTTTGGAGTAGTAAAGAAACTTAGGTTGTACAGACTACTATTCATTTTTCTTCTGTATAGTTTTTAATCTATCCCCTGTCACAGGGAAGCAAGGTTACAGGTTTGTAAAGCCTCCATCATTTGAGAGTGGTTTTATACTAATAACCTATATAGATCTCCAGCACCTCAAGAGAGATGGCCTTTAGTATAATGCTAACAGAAACATGGTAGGGAGGCCCTGCATATTACAGTAGGTCAAACATTGACTGGCATGTCTAACAATATTGATGTAACACAGGAAATGGAAAGGATTCTACTTGACTTTGGACTATAGTTGACTGAATGTTCTCAGGTGAACTTTACTAACTTTGTATCTTTGTAATTACTACACCACAAAATACAGCTTTTAACAAAGGCAGATAGGCCTATTCAGCAAATCACATTTTTTATTGGTCATACACATATTTAGCATATGTTATTGCGGGTGTAGCGAAATGCTGGTGTAGTGGCAGATTCAAAGCATTGAGTCTGACCTTCAGGATTTCACACCAAAAGAAGATACTGTATTCAATCCCATTGTGCCACCTGTATGTATGACGCATCAACACACACACTTTATGATGCTTGAAACCCTTGTCAATATCACTGTATCTCTCCCCTCCTCTACTCCAGACAGATGATGCTCAGTAACCAAGCCAGACGCCAATGAAAGATAACCGTCTGCTGCCATGACGACCAGTCGCTGCACTCTGTTGCCGGAGGTGCTGCCAGAGCGTTCTGACTCTGCCCACACAGGGAGCTGCTTGAGCGACAGGGACTTTGATCCAATGGGTAGCCTGGACTACCCGACAGAGCCTGACCTCCCAGGAAAAGCAATGGAAGAGCAGAGTAGTCTGGCCAATGGAGAGCCGCAGTACTACATGCAAGTGTCTGCCAAGGATGGGCAGCTGCTGTCACCTATCGTGGGAGCGTACGCCAAACAGAGGTATGGACCTGCCAAACATGGATGGAATAGAGTTTTGTAGGGGAGGGGTTGGTGGGGGTCAGAGGTAAAGTGAAGCTAGTTTTAAATATATACCCAAATATAACCAAACATGATTTCTGAATGGTAACAAATCAAGTGCCTCTCAAAAGGATTCCCCCCCCCCCCTCTATCTGTCTGGGATGTCATTCTTGTTCTCTGTGCAGTGAAAGAGGACTATATAGATCCTATAGATGAGTAACTATGGCTTCAGACAGCTACATAACTTACATACCAATCACACTAACTGGCCCTGTGGGGTAAATGTCTGTACATTTGAAACACAACAAATGTGCTGTTCTGGCTGGATGGTGCAGAGTCTAATTTTAGCACCTTGATTAGCATGTACGCCTGACGGGACTCTGTCACTCACACACACTACGGGAGACAAAGGGGGGCTTTAGCAGCAACAGCTGCAGTCATGCAGACTGGGTCACAACTGTTAGCCCCCCCCCAACGCCCTCTGAATAATCAGCCTGTGGCATAGAGCTAGCTAGCATATGGTGGCTTAGAGATAGACAGCATAGTAGCAAAGCGGTAGCTAGCATAGATTGGTGTACAGTAGAGCTGGTAGCATACATTATAGAATTGGGATCAACTTCATTTGCTACCTATTACAGAATAAATATTCCAGAATAAATTGCCATGGTAGCTACAACGTACAATGTATTATTTAATAAATACTGATTGAAGGGTATGTGCTATCCTAGTCCCAGGTCTACTTGTGCCGTCTTTCCAACTCTATGACTGGTCATTGGCAAGACAACACAAACAGATCTGGGACCAGGTTATAAATATGCCTTTTTGTCATATATGTCTAATATAAACTAAATCAACAAACATTATCGCCATAGTTGTTTATTAGTTGTTTTCGTATCCAGTGATGTTGTCGTCATGTTTGTTCTGTTGATGATCAACATAAAAAACAATTTACAGATTAGATTTAAAGACTTTTATTACTTCAAACTGACGACGACTCCAAAGTTGTTTTGCTCTAGCAAAATCTTATTATTCATTATTTTGTCTGACAAGATGATGTTCATTCTGCTGTGTTAGTTATTGGCAGCGACGAGTGTTTATGTTCAAGGGGAGGTTTGTTGAGTGAGGGGCTCATTCATTCCGTCAAAGACATCGGCTTAAGTTTCCTGATGAAATCAAGGCGATCAACAACCCAACATAATCATCATCCAGATTAGAGGATTAGATGCCATATAGGAGATTGGTGAATCATGGAATCATAGATTACAGTCCATATAGTAAATTAAAGTAATAATCCTCCTTGCATATGTTGTTTTAATCCAGAAAATGTTTGATTTGAGTCTGTAATCTAAGCGATGTACTGTATCTATGTATAGTACAGAGACAGAATAGACAGGGTATTCTAACAATGTGTGACAGTGTCAAATTACACCAACACCTTCTCAGGGTTTTGTTATTTAACCAGCTAGTTTTCTATCCACTGAAATATTGACCTGATATTTTTGAAAACCTCTAGTCAGTGAATTGTGATGTCCAATCTTAGTTGTTATTGTTCTCAGAAAGGGAGAGAAGAGGGATACTTAGTTGTTATTGTTCTCAGAAAGGGGGAAGGGAAAGGGGGATACCTAGTCAGTTGTACAACTGAATGCCTTCAACTGAAATGTGTCTTCTGCATTTAACCCTCTCTGAATCAGAGAGGTGCGGGGGCTGCCTTAATCGACATCCATGTCTTCAGCGCCCGGGGAACAGTGGGTTAACTGCCTTGCGCAGGAGAAGAACGACAGATTTTTACTTTGTCAGCTCGGGGATTTGATCCAGCAACCTTCCGGTTACTGGCACAACGCTGTAACCACTAGGCTACCTGCCCGGATACTTAGTCAGATGCTATTGTTCTCAGAAAGGGGGAAGTAGGATCCCTAGTCAGTTGTTATTGTTCTCAGAAAGGGGGAAGTAGGATCCCTAGTCATCTGTTATTGTTCGCGGGAAGGGGAATACCTAGTCAGTTGCACAACTGAATGCATTCAGCTGTGTCTTCTGCATTTAACCCAACCCCTCTAAATCGGAGAGGTGCGGGGTGCTGCCTTAATGGACGTCCACGTCATCAGCGCACAGGGAGCAGTCGTTGTTGGGAGTTAACTTCCTTGCTCAAGGGTGGAATGGCACATTTTTCCACCTACGGTCCCAAGCTTCAAGGGGAACAGAAAACACCAGCCTGTGAAAACATCAGCGTGTCTAAAGACAATTTCTTTCTGTTCCTCTTTTCCTCACTTCGTTCTATATCGCCGAAGCCCTCTGCCTGAGCGGCCCATGTGTCGGATCTGTCATGACGGAGGGGGTCAGGAGGAGCTGCTCTCCCCCTGTGAGTGTGCAGGGACCCTGGGTACCATCCACCGGAGCTGTCTGGAGCACTGGCTCTCTGCTTCTGGCACCAGCGCTTGTGAGCTCTGCCACTACCAGTTCACTGTACAGAGGAAGAACCGGCCACTGATGGAGGTACAGTATACAGAAGCATAAGTACACACATGCACACACAAAATGCAGCATGTAAATAAACCATTGTCATAATGACATGCTACCCATACACATATACTGTGCATGGCCCTTCTCGCTGTGCATGGCCCTTCTGTCCCCATCTGTCCACATAATCCCAACAAACACATATATGTTTGTCCGCACTGGGCTTAAAACCAGGCCTTAGGCCTGTCCTGTTTTTCCATGTTATTTTCATGTTTCATCAAAACAACATGCCAAAGGATTTTGTTGGCTCTTGCTATCTTTTAGGAAGAACACAGTCTAGTAAATCTGTCATTTATAGTAATTTATAAACTGTGGTTGGATGTTTGGTCTATATGCACAGATGGAATATGAAGTGAAGGGGGTTTAAGACACTTTGGGCTTCTGGTAAACATTCCATGACACTTCACACACCCCACTTCCTCTACATTCTCAGCAGTTACACTAGTTGTCATCCAATCCTCCATGTTACTATGGGTTATATCATCACACTGGTGTTACTGTGTGTCTTATTAGCACTGTAACAGTTAAAAGTGCATGTTTTTCAGGGGTGAGTTTCCCGAAAGCTCTTAAATCGCAAAATAATTGTCAACACACAGCAAAAACACCTAGTCATCTGTCCTCTGTAAATTAATACTGCAAGTGAATGAATAAATCAACTCCAAATGAGTTTTGGTTCTCGTGGTAATAAGTAAGCTCACTGCTAATATTGGTTGTATTTCTGAATTTCTTTACCCCTCTTTTCCCCATCTATTTGAAGAAGATTTCACCCCATATTTTTGTGGAATGAATTCGACCACAATAATAATGTGTGTTCCTATGTATGTGCGTGTCCTCGTCTCCACAATAACCTCTAGCTAACATGTTATTACCCCCTAGCATCTCCTCCATTCTTTGTGCATCAGGACACTGCCTCCATATTTAATATATCATTGGATAGCAGTGGTGCAAAGTGGTTGTTTGGTGGCAATTACACCCGTACCATGCATACCATGGTAGCACTTCTCATCAGACCTGGATTCAACTACTATTCCAAAACATTCAACTACTTTGATCGTTTGCTTAAGCCTGTCTGGTGTGTCGAATTGGTGGGATTTGCAATTTTGGGACAGTTCTATTGGTTCCACAGTGCTAGGTGAGCTCAATCAAGCACAGCTGAAGAAACTGAAAATATTTCAAATCGTATTTGAACCCAGATCTGATTCCTCATGAATATAATATCTCATCTATATATCGTGCCTCATCGTCTGGATCATAAAGAGAGCTCTGTTCCATGGGCTTTTGAGGATGCACCAGGATTTGTATTTTATATTCTTGGAGTCATAGACTTTTAATATTGACAAACCACAGACATTGTGGGTTGGTTTGCGGTTGAATTTCTCGTTATGTTCAGGAGAAGTCTACTTTCCAAATATTTGAAGAATGGGCTTTAGTTAAAGATGTACTCTTGAACTTTTGTATAATTTCATCCATTAGTTTTGAAAATGATGCTCACGAGCCAAAAGTGTTCCCTGTTTTTTGTGTACTATGTCATCAAATTGTGCAATATGTTGTCCATTTCGTATGATATGTTACGTCCTTAAAATCATACAAATGTTGAACTATAGGTTACTAATTTGTTGCGTTTAAGATCCTGGAGTGCATCTTTAATATACTGAAACCAAAGATATTGTTGGGTAGTTGGCAATCCACGCTAGCTGTCTATCAAAGCGCATGTTGCTTTGGAATAGAAGCTGTATGCAGACCATGAGGTTCATAGCTAAACCAGCAAGGCATCATTTGGTTGGCTCTAGCCCAACCTAGCCCAACCCCCGAAAACCTGACCGGCATCCTGTTTTAGAGTAAATCCAGTTACTCTCTTCACTCTTAACATATTGCTATCAAACTCAGTTAGCAATTTTCTGCTAGCAATACACTGCACCTCCAGTTCCTGTTAGCTGGAAGACCATAAAACAATATAACGTTAATGGTGTTAGCTGAGCAAATCTAGAATTTACTGTAACAAGACCTCGAAAACCCAAGGGTGGTTGAGTCCTATACTACAGTACATACCTGGTTTGAGGAATTAGCGAGGTAACTTTGGTCAATTGAGTTAAACTCGGGATAACCAATACCAAGGAAGTGGCTCATATTTTATCCAGGTACATTTCTATGGTAATGAATCCTCCTGGGTAGGCTAACTCAATTTATCCTGAATTAAGTGTGAGTCGCGAGCTGAGGAACAATGAAATCAGATTCCCTCCCTCTCGCAAAGTTTGCGTCATCATCCCCTTCATTTGAGAAAGACAACTGACAAAATATTTTCTTAATCAATCAAATGCTTTTTTGGTGTGTTTAAAAAATAGCAAGGTTAAAATACATATCACATTGCACATTTAGTGTCGATGCACTCGCATCATTTTCATGACGTTGTCAGCCAACCCGTCTATAAAGACTTCAACAAGCCTATTTCACACCGCAGCCTGTTGAACTTTATTTCATTTTGATTTCAGCACAAATGAAAATGTGGCACTGACTCGCCCATTGATTGATGTTTCTGTTGTCAGCAAACGTGACATTTTCTCTCCTCTCTCCGTCTCTAGTGGGTGCGTAACCTTTTCTTTCCTCTCTCTGTCTCTAGTGGGTGCGTAACCCGGGCCTGCGCCAGGAAAAACGGACGCTGTTCGGCGACATGGTGTGCTTCCTGCTCATCACGCCTCTGGCCACAATCTCGGGGTGGCTGTGTCTGCGGGGGGCCGTGGACCACCTGCACTTTTCCAGCCGCCTGGAGGCCGTGGGCCTCATCACCCTCACCGTGGCCCTCTTCACCATCTACCTCTTCTGGACCCTGGTGAGTAGAGGGGGGATGGGGGGTGGCAGCCAGTACATCTCAGCAGAGGCCAGACTGATTTTGGGCGTTTCTTGTGCATTTTGCGCAAATTCGTTCTCGTTTTCACTTCGATGTGTCAGTGAAGCAAAACCCTTGCACAAATAAATCGCATTATTCACAAATGTCTCATAGGGAGGACACATAAAAGCCATTTGACTGGTAAAAAACAATCTAACTAGTATAAACATTAGTTGACTCTCTGGATCCTCCATTCCTATTGTGTACACTGTAGGATCCTCTTTTCAGGGTGCTATGCAGGAAATAGGAATGCAACCCTGGGAATTTAGCACTTTTAGTCAGCTACTTGGTTTGCTCAGGATAAAAGATGCCCTTAGGCACAGATCTAGGATCAGCTTACCCTGTCCCAATTCTAGACATTGCTCAACACAAAACCAACGTCAGACCAGTGTCTAGGGCAGAGATGGGAAACTTTGATGGGGGTGAGGATCACAAAAAATCTGAACTCATCATGAGGGGCTGCAGTTGCTTGCAGGTCTTTGTACCCCCCAGATAGCTGGCTGCTAGACTAATTTACCAATCTGAAAGAAGTTAGCTGAAATTGGCTAATTGAGTGACTATCAGTGACTGACAGAGATACTGCTGACGCAAAACCAAATTTCACCTTGTGTATTGTACTATTCTAACTTGAGACTGCGTTTCAAAAACATTGATTGATCAGAGGGCCTTCAAAAGGGGCGGTCGCATGCAGCCTGCCAGCCGCCCATCTCTGGTCTAGGGGCAATTTTGTTCTACATTTAACCTTTATTTAACTAGGCAAGTCAGTTAAGAACAAATTCTTATTTACAATGACGGCCTACCCGAGGAACAGTAGGCCTTGTTCAGGGGCAGAACGACAGATTTTTACCTTGTCAGCTCGGGGATTTGATTCAACAACCTTTCGGTTTCTGGCTCAACGCCCTAACCACTAGGCTACCTGCCGCCCCAACATCTTCCTCTTCCACTTGTTTGGGCTTGCATAATGCATTACAGTAATGGGCACAGTATATACAGTATTTAAACCTGATTTGGCCTCTCTCTACCACAGGTGTCGCTCAGGTATCACTGTCGGCTGTACAACGAATGGCGGCAGACCAATCAGAGGGTGGTGCTTCTCCTCCCCAGGTCACATGGTGAACCGTCTGCTCCACCCTCTTCACGAGGCCCATCTCGTGAAAAATGGCCATCCAAAGAGACTATTGTCTGAGCAGCCCTCTTCAAAAGCCATGAAGGAGAAACACTGAGGAAGAATGGGGATAGTTCCATAGGTGCCGGGACAGTATTTGCTTCTGGTGCCCTCCAGTGCTGAACTTTGAAGTGCCCACACGAGTGTGGAATTGCCACCAAATGTCATTAATGGGCACCTAGGAATGGTTTAAACACACATTTACTAAGGCGGTAGAGTTACTGTACAACAGAGACCTCTTCGGTGAACCATCCATTTTGGACTCAAAATGCAGCATTACATCCCACCACAATGTCACAGGGATGGACAGGTACATTTGGTGATATAGATCGGGTGGAGTGTGTAGTTGGTCATAAAGCATTTGGACTGAAGGACAGCCAGGAAATGTTTGCCACTGTGACCGTATGCTGTGATTGGTGATTCCTGTGAAGTGCAGAAAACATTATGTCCAGTTCATATAACATAAACCTGTGTATAGTATTACTATATTAGTCACATTCTACCAATCAACAAGTCAAAGCCCAGAGTGTAAATAAGTACTTCAACTACTTACATTTTAGTCATTTAGCAGACACTCTTATCCAGAGCG
This sequence comes from Salmo trutta, assembly GCF_901001165.1. Taxonomy (NCBI): domain Eukaryota; kingdom Metazoa; phylum Chordata; class Actinopteri; order Salmoniformes; family Salmonidae; genus Salmo; species Salmo trutta. The sequence continues at coordinate 40,514,964 of NC_042979.1, forward strand.
ACTTACAGTAATGAATGCATACATTTCATTTCTTTTTTGTACTGGCCCCCCGTGGGAATCAAACCCACAACCCTGGCGTTGCACACACCATGCTCTACCAACTGAGCCACAGGGAAGGCTCAGTATTTCAGTATTTTACATAGTATTAAACTCTTACCTTTACCTACATGTATGGGTCTCTGTACCTCAAACCAGGGCCATGTTCATTATGCACCAAACAGAAAACTTACTGAAACAGTGAGGGACTACCTGGACTTATCCAGTAAGACACTCATTTTTCATTCTGTTTTCAAAAGTATTTAAAACGTTTCACTACGATGTGCCCTGCTGAACACGATCCAACTTAAAAGACAGGCTTTGTGGAGTGTTAAACGGCGTAGGTTGATGTAGGCCTATACTAGCGGCTGTCTTTCTTTGCAAGTCCCCCCTTAGATAAGTACATTGAGGTCGACCTTAACATATCAAAAGGGACATTTTGAATTAATTTATATTTTGGCTACAAAGTAGTTTTGTGTGAAAAATACAATATGGTTTCAGTTGAGAACTGATTTGACTGTAGTATATGTTAATATTTTTAGTGTTAGTCATTCACTTCACTTACAAATAGCTGTGTTTATTAAACATCCCATCTTTGACTCATGAGTGGCCATTAGTCGTTTAAAATATGTCATTGTGTTAATGTTTTTCTTTTGTTCAAGGATTTTGTCACTGCCTTGTAAAGTATTCTTCTGTAATAGTTATCTTCCTAGAAATGGTTGTCTAGCCTAGTCAGGCTGATTAGACGGGCCAAAAACACTTACATTCTGTCTAGAGAACTTCTTGTTATACCAGATGCATTAACCTATCAAAGTATTTTTTATCATATTGAGTACATGGTGCACTTAACTCTTCAGCATCTTCATTTGATCAAATGTCGGGCTTTACTAGGCTACACATTGAGCTTGTTGAAGTGGAATAAACTTCCGTTGTGTGTGTGTAGGGGTGGCAGTTTGATAAAATGTCTCTCTACAGTTATTTTAAAATCAGCTGTTTCCAATAAAATTGAACTTAAGGACTCCGGAGCTGTTCTAAACGTTATTACATTTCCATTAAAGTATAAGTGTATTCATCGGTGCACAACCTAGAAAAACGTTTTGCAACTGACAATGTTTTGGAACAGAAACTAGTTTCTGATTGGATAAGTTCTGTTTTATCCCTCCCCATGTCTACCATTTGCGTCCTAGTTAATGCACCCCAGTTGCTTGGTCTTGGCTAGATGGGATCCAGCTTGTCAAATTAAAGTTGTTTTTTGCATTTGAGCTAACCCTAACCCTTTTCCTAATTCTCCTAACCCGCTACATTAAATCCTAACTTGCTGCGTAAGTTCTAACCTGCTACAAAAAGTCAAATCTGACTTTAAATTTGACAAAAGCAGAATCCTTCTAGGCATGACCCAATTGCTTCAGAATAACCATCAAACAGATCAGGGCCCCTTTATTAACAAAGCATCTCAAAGGAGTGCCGATGTAGGATCAAGATGACTGACTAAACATGTAAAACTGATCCTAGATCAGTAATCCTATGCGATACGCTTTGAATATGGGCAAAGATTTTAAAACGTTTTTCAATATTCCTGTCTAATGGAAATACAACAAAATCAATTTATTTTTTCATTAAATGTGAAGGTTACAGAAAGTCAAACAATGCATGCATATGACAACAAATCTGAGGGAGCAAAAAAATCGGTCCGCTAAAATTTTAAATGTATGCATATGACCAACGCCCAATGACTTAAGAAATATTGGCAAGGAAATTTCAGTTTCTGAAAAGGTATGTCTAGTACAGCATAAAACAAAGCATTTTTGCATTCAGATTCATAAGTTAACATGAGTATACAGTCATGCTAAATTCAAAATTTATAAATCTTCAATTGATATTTGTTAGAGTACAATCATGATTACAGACCCATTGGTTTGAGGAATAATGCCAAAACAGCCATCTTTAACTATTACTTGGCTGCTGGCTGAGTTTAATACAGATAATACTAACCCTTATGATACATTAAGCTAATGCCAAGCTATTATATGGACATTAAACCTGTACCAGACATGGATCCAGCAATTAGTGGTTTATTATTAAAAAAGGGCTCCAGGAAGAAAGTCTGACCAAGACAGCAGGTTCGAGTTAACCATTTCTGCATCAAAGCTGATGTGATACAATTAAATAAAATGAAAACAATTTTCCCCACAGAGTCAACTGGTAGTATACAGCATTGTCTTGTAAAACAGTCTTGGCTGTAGAATATCAAGTCAAATATATGAAGAGCATAGCGGAGACAGGACATTCTTCTCAAGTTTCCATCCAACCATTCCATGCAGATGAATGACCAGATGCATAAAAAGTTATGACAGGCCTTAAGGAAACAGCAAATGTGTCAGTAAAACGCCCAAATGTCGACAATAAAATATGCTAGGCAAGGTGAGATATTTTGTCAGTGAAATTTTGTGATAATTGCGGTTGAAATGCTTTTATGCGCAAATATTTGTATAAAAACCATCACGTCGCAGTAAACTTGGGAGTCACGCGATGTAGCCTACTACCAAGGATATAAAACCATCTTAAGAGTTGAATGCTATGGAAACGCATGTTGTTTTTTTGTTCGATACAAACACTACATCGTCACGCACAACCTTTTATCCGCAGCAAGTCAGTTTGATGGAAACAGGTCTGGTGGGAAAATTGCCACATTTTCTCTATGCTGACTTTAGAATATTTGCGTGAAAATCTGTCACCTATTGGATGGAAACCTAGCTAATGGAACACTGACACCTTGTGATGTAGTGTGTAACGTTCAGACAAACTGCCAATACCTGCAATACCAAAAGTAGTCATCCATAAGTAGATGAATGGAGGACCATTTAGAAAAGCTGCGTGCTTCTTTCAAATTGGAAAGCTTTATTCTTTCGAGTTTCACAAACATTAACTACATTCCGAACTATGCAACAACCTGGCTGTCTAACTAGTATCTGAGCGAGAGAAAAAAAACACGAATAAAATTACCTTCTATAAAAAAAAGAGGCCGTTAAAATGTTATATTTATCGAAAATCAGATGTAAAAACAAAACAAAGTCACAGCACCTCGAGGTACAGATTCATTCTGCAAGCTGCCTCTCCTGCACAGAGCTGTCCAAAGTAATACTCTACAAAAGAAACTACAGGGACTAGAAAACATTATTTGGTTCAGAAAAAAATGCAAGTAGTGATGGTTCATTTTAAAATTACACATAAAAAATAATGTAGAGAGAAAAAAAAAAGTTCTACAATCTTGAGAAATTAGGAATTTCAAACTAAAAAGAGCAGAATAGAAATTCACACGGTTCTTATAATACACTAAAAAGATACAAAATAGTTCTGTGGTAGTTCGGTTGGCAGCTGAGACTGGTTGAGAGAGGGGGGTGTGAAGGGGTGGGGGTGTACTGGTAAGATCACATTATGGAGCAACCCCTCTTGGCGGCACGCGGGTCTCCCTGGAAAGCCACAAAACAATCACATTTCAGTCGATCTACACAATAAACAAAAAATATTTTGTTGAAAAAACTTGGATGCCAATACCACAGTATATTCTCGGTCAGTCTAAAACTACTATCAAACATGGCAATTTTTACAACAGTTTTGCGTGGGCTTTTTCTCTGTTATTTTCTTTCAGTCCATAATTACTCACAGTTCTAATCCAAATAAATATTTAATTGCTGAAAATAGCTATGTTATCAATAAAGTCCATTTACCTGCTGGTGGAAGAGATCTTCCTCAATGACCTCCACTCCCTCGTCATCCTCATCCTCATCTTCTTCCATGGCCGTCTTGTACGAGGTGCTCCTCCTGGCCACCTCCTGGAAACAGGAAGAAACCAAGGTTGTGTTCATTAGGCACCCAACGGAAGAAAATTGACTGAAACGAACAACAGGAACATGTCCAGCAAGAAATACTTTATTCGATTCCGTAAAAAAAAAGTAAAACAATTCTACAGTGCGCCCTATGGAACACCGCCCTATGGAACGTAGGTGCGTTACGCCCCATAACATCTGATCCAGGGGACTAAGGAAAGCTGATTAGAATACTGCTCTGACAGCAGCAGTAAAAGGTGGAACAGGGCACCACCTGCTGGTAAACATTTTTTTTACAGCAGACTAGGGGTTGTTTATAGACGGGGCCAAAGACAGAAATATCATATGGGGCCCACTTTAAAGAGACAACTTAACAATAACTCAGGCCTCCATAAGTCCTTTATAAGACGTGTATAAATGCTACATAAGGTGGATTAAAGGTTCTGTACCTCTCCCTGAGGGTTGAGCAGCAGCACCTGGACATCCTCCCCTGTGCCCCAGGACGCCTGGCTCTTCCACACCAAGTCTGTGGGAGGGTTGGAGGCCACACCCGCATTGGACGCCCACACCTGGGACAGAGAGAAAACACACGTTACAAGGTTATGGGAATGTGATGTAAAGTAACTAAACAGGCTACAATTCTAAAATGGATATTCTCCATAGAAAGTGCACTTTAGTCCATGTCCAAGAAATCTGCCCATACAGCCACTATCAAATATCTGCTTGTTGTTCCTCCTCAACATAGAAAAATCTAACTCTGCTCTACAGTGTTATACCACAGTGAAGCAACATAATATCTGCTTTCCTGTGTATTAACTAGCAGAAAATGCAGTCTTACCGTGACTTTCTGGCCTGCCTTCAGGACATATTTGGGGGTAAACTTGTAGGTGGCAGAGACTTCTCCGATGGTCCTGGTCAGCTCATAGCCCACCATGGCTTGGTTCTGGGGAAGAGGACACAAGTAAACAGGAGTTCACTATAATAACTATATGTACCCTTTATTTACGGTACCACTGACATGAATCTCTTTTTGAAGGGAGCCATGAGGTTGATAAACTATACACTCAGCGTTAAAGTGATAATACCACAGGCTGTGGTTTAAGCTGTAGTATTTGCAGTCAGGGTTGGGGAATTGCAGTGGAACAACAATAATACAGATTGTATGAGACAAAATGAAATGTTATTGAAAAAGATTATAAATAAAATTGAAAATGTATACTGGTTCTCTTAATTTTAAGGTTGTGACATTAGATTTGGGGAGGGAGGGGTCACCAGAAATGCTGGAGAAAGAAATGGGGTCCCCGCAGCGAGTGGGAGTTGTTAGGCTTAGATGCAGTTGAGCACCTTGTCATGTCTGCACCACACATGCGCAACACTATGGATGTGTTCCAGACAATCTGCAAAGTCATGCACCATCTCACACCTGGATAAGCGTTTCAAATGTCAGTGACAGCATCGATAGGATATTGCAATCGGACGCACAAATGGTTTAGATGATCTGGAACACAGCCTTCATTATTAAATAACAATTTGTTCTTAACTGACTCGCCTAGTTAAAGGTTACATTACCGGTGAAGTTCTGCTGTCAAACAAAAGCAACATTTGTCTGAGCGCACACTAATGTTTGAGAACAAATGCAAACATTCAAATGTATGCGAGAACATTCGATAGCACAGTGCGAGTGTGTGCATCCCACTCATCTGCCACCCTCACCTCATTGGCGGTGTTGTGCAGGCGGATGAACTTCCCGTCAGTGTCGAGCTCATCAATGCACACTGGGCCGGTGGTCGAGGCAGAGTGGGCGATGGAGACGGAGCTGCTGGCCTCCTGCTCTTCCACATCCACACGTTTTCTCTTTCCCCGGGCGGTACGCACGCTGCGAGAGCTGGACTGGGCACGGGAGACGGTGACACGGGACGACGGGCTGGGGGACAGCTTCAGTCTAGTGAAGGGAGAGAGAGATTGGGTATGAGAGATTCATCAAATTAACACCATTATATTCTCGGTAACAGCTTGACGACAAGCTAGGAAGTTAACATTTCTCCTGCATGAAGAATCTACATAGATGTGTACATGTCTGGCCAGTTGGAACACTACCTACACAACTTTTAAACTCAACAAATCAGCCTGGGACCTGACCCAGAACAGGAGAGGAGCCAAACGTTGAAGCACTCCACTCCAAAGAGAAGATGACATTGATTGTATCTGAATTATGTGTTGGTCTCCCCCCCACCCCTCTCTGTATTTGTGCTCACCCTAAAGTCCATTTTTACGTCCGCTTTCATGCAGAACTTTGTGTGTGTATACAAGTGTGACTGTTGCATGAGTCAGCATAAGTGCATGTATGAGTCACTCTCCTCTCTCCAGTAGTTTCCTGTAGGCATTGATCTCTGTATGCGTCTCTTCACCCTCACCTCTCCTCCTCTCCCTCCAGTAGCTTCCTGTAGGCATTGATCTCCATGTCCAAGGCCAATTTGACATCCAGCAGCTGCTCGTACTCATCCAGCTGTAGCTGCATCTTGGACCGGATCTCCGCGATCTCCCGCTCCTTCTCCCCCAGCATCCTGCGGCTGGTGTCCCTCTCCTGGGCCAGGGCTGACTCCAGCTCGTGGATCCGGTCCTGCCATCCACGGGTCTAGAGGAGAGATATTTTACAGGTTAGGGTTGTGTTCAGTGGGACACACATAAGTTAGACACATTATGTGTTCAGGTAGTACCTCATTTCACCTGAACATTGTTATTCCTGTTTTATTCCTGTGAAACATTACTCCTGTATCCTCCATATCATCTCACCCCTTTTTGCATTCTGGCTAGTTTAAGTATCAGACTCTAGTCTAAATGTGTAGTCCAAACCATCAACCTCTTTAAAAAGTAATTGGATAGCATCATAACCATTGTCAGTAGATAGTAATAATGGTACAACCGTCACCTCAAATCATGTAAAAACACCTTTCCAATACAATTGATTGATGAGGTCTCACCTCTTTCTGCATGCTGGCCAGCTGGGCGGCTAGGCTCTCCACACGCAGGCACGACTCCCGGAGCTCCTCACGGGCCATGCTGGCCGACGAGCTGTTCATCTCCGACGACAGGCGCACGTTCTCAAGCTGCCCCCGGGTACACAGGAGGACAGAGCAGAGTTAAAATGGGTTATGTGGGTACAAACAATGTTCATTTCACACATACGGAAGGATGGATAGTGCAACGCCTCACAAAGAGGAAGTGAACGTCACAGAGAGGGCTTCCTGACCAGCCAGAGAGGAAGTGCAACACCAGAAATGGGTCTTTTTAGATTTGCTGTGTAACGCTGCGCTTGATGACATGACTTTATTGGTATCCAACAACTAGTAAGTTTGACACAGATTTACATGCAATGTTCCCAATAGGTCACCCCAGCATGGCGAGACCCACTGGAATGAGGTTTACTTTATGGTCAATTCCACAGCAAGTCAGGAACAGAATCTCCTAAAAGCCTTGGTATATGACCAAACAATAATGGGACCTCCAGTCTGCATCAAGGATGTTGTGTTTCTGCCTTGCACCTTGGCGACAAGTTAACAGGTAGGTGTGTGTGTGTTTTCTGTCTCACCTTGGCCACGTAAGTGTTCTCCATCTCGTCCTTGTACAGTTTGACCTGCTCGTCGTGCTGCCCCCTCATCTCAGTCAGGGCCTGGGCCAGTTTGAACTCATACTCCACAGCCCGGCCAGAGTCCACCTCCACCAGACGCGTCTCGTGTCTCCTCCGTGTCTCCTTGATCTCCTACAACACAGACGGGGGGGGGGGGGGGGTTTAGGGGTCATTGTAGCAACGCGTCTGCCCTGCTGTGGGTTCCTCCATTCCTCAGAAGACCCTTTTTAAAGGAAGTAGTACCTATTCAGTATGGGAATTGGGACAGAAGAGCCCATACACTAAAAACAGTCTCAGACAAAGACATATGACTTTAAAAAAAGAGCTAGTGTAGCCTGAACGTTACCTAACAAACTCACCTTCATGAAAAGGAGAAGACAACACTTTTTAGATCTCAGCCTCTGCATCTCAGAGGAAGCAATAAGAAACAACCCAAAGGGAACCTGAGTGGCGCAGCGCTCTTAGGCACTGCATCACAGTGCTAGAGGCGTCACTACAGACCCGGGTTCGATCCCGGGCTGTATCACAACCGGCCGTGATCGGGAGTCCCATAGGGCGTCGTTCGGGTTAGGCCGTCATTGTAAGTAAGAGTTTGTTCTTAACTGACTTGCCTAGTTAAATAAAGAGCAGCCCAAGTAATGAGCCAACAAACACAGCCATGTACATGATCTCCAGGTCTTCACTTAACTTTTCACGATCATTATGTTTGTAAAGGTTTTTGATTAGTGTTAAAATGTTGTTTCTACAAAGAGATTGTGTTCATTTTGATATTCTGGGGAAAAACACCAATCAATTCATACCTTCAGAGTAATAATTATTACCATTATTCAAATTTTAGTCTTCAAGTTATTGTAAATAACTCAAGTCAAGCCTTCTTTGAAGACCAACTTTGTCCCAAGAAAGGACTGTTGCCCTGTTAATACTGTCATAGTATAAACTGGGTGGTTCAATCTCAATGCTGAAAGCAGTGGTATATCAGACCATATACCACGTATGACAATACATGCATTTTCAATGCTCTAATTACGTTGGTAACCAGTTTATAAATCAAACCTTTGGGGTTTGTGGTATATTTGTGGTATACTTATTGCTTAAGTAAACCCTACAACTTGGTGCTTCAAAAGTTCAGTCAGTGTTGGACAAAGACAAAAACAAAAGATGGTTCACGGCAGAGCCATGTATTTAGAGAGTAGGGACATTGAGGTTTCTGCATTATGATGCAGTTAAATGACACTACAACATTCTATGGCAGCCATGTTAGCTCCCCATTAACATTACATGGGGAACATAAAAATACAAAAAGATATGTAACAATGTCTATAATTAGAACCATATTCTAAAAGTTAGCCCAACTCTAAATACATGGCTCTGGTTCAAGGTAGTGCACGCACTTTCAGGGAAAGGTGTATGACCATATGGCACTCTGAAGGGTGTGCTTAGCAATATAACGCCACAGGCATGTTGAGACTGACCACATGTGAGGGGTGGCTTGTTTTACCATAACATTGTGCCGTACTCAACCTCGCATACTCAATTGTTGCGTCCAGAGGACACAGAGTCAAGTCTGATCAGAGTGATTGTTTGACATTGGACAAGTAAAACAAACCACATTCGGACAACTCAAATATATATTCTTCTTGTCCGTCTATATATACACTGCTCAAAAAAATAAAGGGAACACTTAAACAACACAATGTAACTCCAAGTCAATCACACTTCTGTGAAATCAAACTGTCCACTTAGGAAGCAACACTGATTGACAATAAATTTCACATGCTGTTGTGCAAATGGAATAGAGAACAGGTGGAAATTATAGGCAATTAGCAAGACACCCCAAATAAAGGAGTGGTTCTGCGGGTGGTAACCACAGACCACTTCTCAGTTCCTATGCTTCCTGGCTGATGTTTTGGTCACTTTTGAATGCTGGCGGCGCTTTCACTCTAGTGGTAGCATGAGACGGAGTCTACAACCCACACAAGTGGCTCAGGTAGTGCAGCTCATCCAGGATGGCACATCAATGCGAGCTGTGGCAAGAAGGTTTGCTGTGTCTGTCAGCGTAGTGTCCAGAGCATGGAGGCGCTACCAGGAGACAGGCCAGTACATCAGGAGACGTGGAGGAGGCCGTAGGAGGCCAACAACCCAGCAGCAGGACCGCTACCTCCGCCTTTGTGCAAGGAGGAGCACTGCCAGAGCCCTGCAAAATGACCTCCAGCAGGCCACAATTGTGCATGTGTCTGCTCAAACAATCAGAAACAGACTCCGTGAGGGTGGTATGAGGGCCCGATGTCCACAGGTGGGGGTTGTGCTTACAGCCCAACACTGTGCAGGACGTTTGGCATTTGCCAGAGAACACCAGGATTGGCAAATTCGACACTGGTGCCCTGTGCTCTTCACAGACGAAAGCAGGTTCACACTGAGCACATGTGACAGACGTGACAGTCTGGAGACGCCGTGGAGAACGTTCTGCTGCCTGCAACATCCTCCAGCATGACCGGTTTGGCGGTGGGTCAGTCATGGTGTGGGGTGGCATTTCTTTGGGGGGGCCGCACAGCCCTCCATGTGCTCGCCAGAGGTAGCCTGACTGCCATTAGGTACCGAGATGAGATCCTCAGACCCCTTGTGAGACCATATGCTGGTGCGGTTGGCCCTGGGTTCCTCCTAATGCAAGACAATGCTAGACCTCATGTGGCTGGAGTGTGTCAGCAGTTCCTGCAAGAGGAAGGCATTGATGCTATGGACTGGCCCACCCGTTCCCCAGACCTGAATCCAATTGAGCACGTCATGTCTCGCTCCATCCACCAACGCCACGTTGCACCACAGACTGTCCAGGAGTTGGCGGATGCTTTCGTCCAGGTCTGGGAGGAGATCCCTCAGGAGACCATCCGCCACCTCATCAGGAGCATGCCCAGGCGTTATAGGGAGGTCATACAGGCACGTGGAGACCACACACACACAACTGAGCCTCATTTTGACTTGTTTTAAGGACATTACATCAAAGTTGGATCAGCCTGTAGTGTGGTTTTCCACTTTAAATTTTGAGTGCGACTCCAAATCCAGACCTCCATGGGTTGATAAATTGGATTTCCATTGATTATTTTTGTGCGATTTTGTTGTCAGCACATTCAACTATGTAAAGAAAAAAGTATTTAATAAGATTATTTCATTCATTCATATCTAGGATGTGTTATTTTAGTGTTCCCTTTATTTTTTTGAGCAGTGTATATTTTCACTTGTCTTGGACAAGCGTTGTTAAGCCCTGTATACTATATTTCTATACCTGGTTCACATAAGATACACTACCGTTCAAAAGTTTAGGGGTCACTTGTTTTCCATGAAAACAGATGAAATTAGTTGCAAAATGAATAGGAAATATAGTCAAGATGTTGACAAGGTTATAAATAATGATTTTTAATTGAAATAATTCTCCTTCAAACTTCGCTTTCGTCAAATAAACCTCCATTTGCAGCAATTACAGCCTTACAGACCTTTGGCATTCCAGTTGTCAATTTGTTGAGGTAATCTGAAGAGATTTCACCCTATGCTTCCTGAAGCACCTCCCACAAATTGGATTTGCTTGATGGACACTTCTTACGTACCATACGGTCAAGCTGCTCCCACAACAGCTCAATAGAGTTGAGATCCGGTGACTGTGCTGGCCACTCCATTATAGACAGAATACCAGCTGACTGCTTCTTCCCTAAATAGTTCTTGCAAACTTTGGAGCTGTGCTTTGGGTCATTGTCCTGTTGTAGGAGGAAATTGGCTCCAATTAAGCGCCGTCCACAGGTTATGGCATAGCGTTGCAAAATGGAATGATCGCCTTCCTTCTTCAAGATCCCTTTTATCCTGTACAAATCTCCCACTTTACCACCACCAAAGCACCCCCAATACCATCACATTGCCTCCACCATGATTGACAGATGGCGTCAAGCACTCCTCCAGCATATTTTCATTTTTTCTGCATCTCACGAATGTTGTTCTTTGTGATCCGAACACCTAAAACTTAGATTCATCTGTCCATAACACTTCTTTCCAATCGTGCTCTATCCAGCGTCAGTTCTTTTGCCCATCTTAATCTTGTATTTTGATTGGCTAGTCAGATATGGCTTTTTCTTTGCAATTCTGCCTAGAAGGCCAGCACCCCGGAGTCGCCTCTTCACTGTTGACGTTGAAACTGGTGTTTTACGGGTACTATTTAATGAAGCTGCCAGTTGAGGACTTGCGAGGCGTCTATTTCTCAAACTAGACCTCCCACTTTCTATTCTGGTTAGAGCCAGTTTGCGCTGTTCAGTGAAGGGAAGAGTACACAGCGTTGTACCAGATCTTCAGTTTCTTGGCAATTTCTCTCATGGAATAGCCTTCATTTCTCAGAATAAAAATTGACTGAAAAGTTTCAGAAGAAAGTTCTTTGTTTCTGGCCATTTTGAGCCTGTAATCAAACCCACAATTGCTGATGCTCCAGATACTCAACTAGTCTAAAGAAGGCCAGTTTTATTGCTTCTATAATCAGAACAGTAGTTTTTAGCTGGGTTAACATAATTGCAAAAGTGTTTCCTAATGATCAATTAGCCTTTTAAAATGATAAACTTGGATTAGCTAACACAACGTACAATTGGAACACAGGAGTGATGGTTGCTGATAATGAGCCTCTGTACGATATTCCATAAAAAATCTGCAGTTTCCAGCTATAATAGTCATTTACAACACTACCGTTCAAAAGTTTGGTGTCACTTAGAATTATTTTTTAATTAAAGCAAATCTTTTGTCCATTTAAAATAACCTCAAACTGATCAGAAAAACAGCATATACATTGTCACCTTTCCCCTTAGTTACCCTTGTTAAGCAGTCTTTATACTGAAAACTGTCCACGTCATCAACCTGCTGTGGTGTATACTGTGAGATTTGCATTTGCTGCACCAAACATTCCCACTAAAAGACAGCTGTGCTAAAACTAAATGGTGAACATAAAAACAGGCATACGAATGTGAACATGTATATAGCTATAACTAATGGAGGTGTTGGACAGTTCTCTGACCTCCTCGAACATGTTCTTGCGGAACTCCAGCTCCTCAGACAGGCTCTGGTAACGGTTCTCCAGGTCGATGCGAAGCAGAGTCTCCTCTCCCAGCTGCTTCTTGGCGGAGATCAGGCCAGCATCCAACTGTAGGAGAAGAACAAGAGGTTTAATACGTGAATGAGTTCTAATCTACTGGAGGTTTTGAAGTTGTGGACTATGAAAAGACGATGGAGTCAAATTGTCAATATAAAAGACTGTCAGTAACGTGCGATGTTCAAAATGATAGTAAATGGCAAAGAGGATCTCTAATTCTGCAAAGTTGAAATCCGATATACTGAATAAGGCTTAGGAAAGAACAAGACTGGGTACGTGTGTGTGCAGGAGCTATAGGAGAATGGGCTCATGGCTGGAATGAAATGATTAAAACTTGTTTTTTATATGTTCGATGTGTTAGACTCCGTTCCACAATGCCATTCCAGCCATTACACTGAGCCCATCCTCCTATAGCCTCTAACAATGTAATTAAGATGGAGGAGAGTTGGATTGCCCCCTTCTGGTTAATGATGCAACATCTCCTCAGATAAGGTCTCCATCCAAATGTCTATCAAAATGTGCTCAGCAGCTGTGAGATCTGTTTCAACTCATCTTCCAAGGGGAATTTCTTACAAGTGCTGCAGGCATGCATACATACGATAGTTGGGTTTGTCAACAGTAAGTTTCACTCAAGCAGCAATTGAAAACAAATTGTATAAAGATGATTGAATTTAAGCATGGCAATTTCAGTGCAGCTAGTCCTCAATAGGCTGACCAACTGCTGCCATGACAAATCACAATCTTGACGATAGGAAAAAGTTAAAGACAACGTAAACAGTAACTTATCTTTGCCTGATCCATACTGCCATCACTTTGAAGAAAGCCTGTTACAAATTAAAAGTATCGTTATCATCATTTGATCATTTACCTCCTGGACGGTTCCTTGCAGGTCAGCCAGGCTGGCTTCCAGGGCCCTCTTCTCTGACAGTGTGGTGGCCAACAACGCTTCCTTTGAGTTCAGCTGGGTCTCCATGTCCCTGAGCCGGGCCTGGGCGCCAGCCGCATCAGACTCCTTCTTGGCAAAGCTGCAGGAATAAGTGGAGGCACAGCAGCATTGAGTACGGCCCAGCCATGGTGGTAGTGTGTGTGTATTAAAACGCCAAGAGGGGATTTCAATGACTGAAGTCCATTGTTTTGTATAAATAATCGTCATAAGGTGCCTTTGAGTAAACACACGTGAAACATATCAGCAACGTCAGGCAACGTTGCATACCATAGCATTGCCTTGTAGAGTTGGTTAGTTAGGATGGCGAGAGTCGTGATGTCATCAGATCAGACACGAGGCCTGTTGTCTTCAATTGAAATAGCATAAACAGTAGGGTTGCAAAAGTCCATTGGATCTAAGGATTTCTTACTGGTAAACCATAAAGTCACAGTAAATTGGACATTTAGGTGAACTAACCATTTTAAACTAGCCTGGTTAAAGCCGACAATGGTAATAATGAGCGTAGATTTTAGTCGTGTTTACCCAGGCTACATATAAACAAACTGTCAAACGTAAACAGCATCTCATAATGTATTGCATAAACTATCCTGTGATTTCACTGAAAGGAAATCTGCCATTTCTCATGCCATTATTCAAGCGCAGCGGACGGCCATATTTGGTTTGAGATTGAATGCGGAGTTTGATATTAATCTGGAGTTCCTGTGCACACTGCTCTGAGCAGCAGAAAGGGAAACAGGATGAGGTTATTCTACTGGCTATTTGTTGAGGCTCATATCTAGACCGCTCTGTATGAAGGCTCCAGATGAGACGAACATAGCAGTCCTTCTCTGGGGCGTGCCCTCCATATACAATACTGCAGAGTTCACGCTGTGTACTGACGGGTTGAACGGCGGGAACCCGGTTACCGAGATAAAACGGCCAAAACCACTCCCTTTTCCTGGGATAAATAACTGAGAAACCGGTAAATTATAATAAATTATTTATATGAACAGCATGGCGTGAAATGGAACTGTTAAATGATATGTGATGTCTAAAACTGGCTTCTCCACAGCCTCTGCATGATGAATCATCAACGCTCAGGGTTTGACTGACTTGTTGGAAAGGTGACATCCTATGACGGTGACACGTTAAAAGTCACTGAGCACTTCAGTACGGGCCATTCTACTGCCACTGTCTACGGAGACTGCATGGCTGTGTGCTTGATTTTATTACACCTGACAGCAACGAGTGTGGCTGAAATAGCCAAATCCACACATTTGAAGGTTTGTCCACATACTTTGTTGTGTACTTTAATACTTTTGAAAGACAGTTCCGGTTTCTGGCGGGAAATACCGGGTTACCCGAGTGGCCCAGCAGTCTAAGGCACTGCATCGCAGTGCTAGAGCCGTCACTACAGATACAACCTGGATTCCAACCAGGGTATCACAACTGGCCGTGATTGGGAGTCCCATAGGGCGGCGCACAGTTGGCCCAGCATCGTCCGGGGTTGTAAATAAGAATTTGTTCTTAACTGACTTGCCTAGTTAAATAAAGGCCAAATTGAATTTTTTTTATAAAACCCGGGAGAAAAGTGATTTACTCTCAGGACGGAGGATTTGTAAAATAACAAGAAAATATTTAACCCTAGTACTGACTAGGATCATAGGAGTAAATACGTGTCTGAAGGTCAATGTAATGGTGCTTCTGGAACAGTAGAGAGTTCAAGGGAAAACGGGTGTGGAGTTATTTCACCAGTAGACACTGAGGATTTTACAAACATCACATGACGTAGGTGTAAAGCTTTGCGGATGCCAGGTGTGTTTGAAATTAAGATTTTAAAAAAGGGAGGCAAGGTGTATATCCGTCAGTGGGAGGGAAGCATTCCAGCCAAGCGCAGGTGTTTCGTGTCTGGATTCAACCAGTGTGGCCTCTTGCCTGACTGGCAAACCATGACATCCGTGTTGCACATGGACATTTCTGGTGAAATGAAGTGTCTGTTTCATCTTGTTCATCCAGTCATGCCTGTCTGCATGGTATGTTCTGGGAACGGTGGAACCTTAATGCTTAAGTTAGAAATGCATGTGTAGGTGGTAAACATACCTTTTTTCCCTTCAAATTAAACTAGTTGCGCAACTGTAGCACAACTACAAATAGGGAGTGCTTTCATAAAATCTAAAATATTCTTCGACCTCACTGACTTCGCATTGTTGACTTAAGGGTTTTTCAAAAAGTATCAAGCAAAAGATTGGCTGTTGGGTGACCCGTTTATGGGGGTAGACTAGTGTCAATTATATTCTCCCTCTCGACTTGGGGGCATGAGGTATGCGTAGGTAGAAAACACTGGAATACAGGGGGGAAATGTCTTATCCGACACAGGCCTGAGAGAAAAACAGTCGGGGGGGGGGTCACAGTCTGTTGGTCACAGATACCTTAAAAGTTGGTGCGTGGATCAAAAAACCAGTCAGTATCTGGTGCGACCATTTGCCTCATGCAGCGCCACATCTTTGCATAGAGTTGATCAGGTTGTTGATTGTTGCCTGTGGAATGCTGTCCTACTCCTACTCAATGGTTGTGCGAATTTGCTGTATATTGGCGGGACCTGGAACACGCTGTCGTACACATTGATACAGAGCATCCCAAACATGCTCAAGGGGTGGCATGTCTGGCGAATATGCAGGCCATGGAAGAACTGGGTAATTTTCAGTTTCCAAAAATTGTGTACAGATCCTTGCAACATGGGGCCGAGCACTATGCTGAAATATGGAGGATGACGGCGAATGAATAGCACGACAATGGGCCTCAGGATCTTGTCACGGTATCCCTGTGCATTCAAATTGCCATCGATAAAATGCAATTGTGTTTGTGGTCCACAGTTTCTGCCTGTCCATACCATAACCCCACTGCCACCATGGGGCACTCTGTTCACAACGTTGACATCAGCAAGCCGTTCAACCACACAATGCCATCTGCCCCGTACAGTTGAAACCGCGATTCATCCATGACAAGCACGATTCTCCAGCGTGCCAGTGGCCATCAAAGGTTACAACGCTGAAGACGACGAGCTTCCCCGAGACGAATTTCTGCACAAACTGTCAGAAACCTTTGGTTGTGCAAACCCAGTTTTGTCAGCTGTCCGGGTGGTTGGTCTCAGACGATCCCGCAGGTGAAGAAGCCAGATGTGGAGGTCCTGGGCAGGTATGGTTACACGCGGTATGCGGTTATGAAACAGGTTGTACGCTCTGACGTCATCATTAGCATAACAGCTTAATTTCTACCTTGTTTGCCATGGCATTAGCTAGTGAGCTAACCAAGTAAACCAGATGACAGGTTTGATATATAGCTAGCTTTCAATATGACCTGGCCATTAAAATTCCTGCTAGCTCACGTTAGCTAGCATGTTTAAACTGATTTGCTAGCTAACATAACTAGCATTTGAGGGCTGACTTCTCATAAGTTTGTGTGGTGCAAAAATTAAGGAAGGATCCAGCTATGGTGGTAATTTCTGTCATGTCTGACTACTGCAGTACGGCTTGTCCATGTGGTAGCTAACAGCAACAAGCCCAGACGAGCTATATAAACGTCGTGTCAGCATCCAGCAGTGATCAGCTTGGTGGTTGCATAGTAATGGCGTCACTAGACCGAATTCTAAATCGAGTTGGCACCAGTCGTGAAACTGGGCTGCACTGGCCTAGGTTTCCCTTGACCCAGCTCGAATTTGGCCCTAATTTTAAGTGCCAGTGGAAACAGGGCTTTATTGTCCTCAGCACAAGGTGCACCTGTGTAATGATCATGCTATTTAATCAGTGTTAATATGCCACACCTGTCAGGTGGATGGATTATCTTGGCAAAAGTATAAATGCTCACTAACAGGGATTTAAACTAATTTGTACACACAGTTTGAGAGAAATAAGCTTTTTTTGTGCATATGAATTTTTTGGGGGAACTTTTATTTCAGCTCATGAAACCAACAATTTACATGTGTTGATATTTTTGTTCAGTATAGAGTATTCCACTGACATAACCCAACAAATGCAACACGTTGAAAAGTACACGAGAGGTGGCCAAGCACTACTGTTTTAAATGTAAGCAAAGCAGCTGCTTGCTTGCTTGGTTGGCAGAGCTGGACAAAAGGCCACTTTCTGTAGGAAATGGACTGAACAACTGGTTCAATGAGGGGGACTGAACTTCTTGCAGCTGCCATGTCACTCTTTGCCGAGGGTTGAAAAGCCATTATATAGCCAAGACGTCCTGCCACCACAGCACACAACCTCCAACCCACCCATGCCATCCACTGAAAGTACCCAGAGTACTGGAGAGAAGAATTCATTAGAGTAGCAAAACTTCAGACAGACCCTGTTTCAGAACTGGTCAAATATGACTCGTGTCAGAGGACTTTCATGCTTGCATTGACTGGGCAGAACAAAAATGTCTCCATTAACATGCCATACTACGACATGAGTACACAAAAAATATTGCCGTATTGAAACTGCAGTAAAAGCACAGTAACTGCAGTCGACTGTGGTATTTTGGATGCAGTAATTACAGAATAACTGCAGTTGAACTGCAGTTAGTGCAAAATTAATGCAGTAAAAAATATATATATTTTAGACGCAGTACTTGCTGCATACTGCAATCTTTTTAATAGTTTAGCAAAACACTATATTTTGAGCAAATGTAACTTTCAACTAGTCTAGCTTGATTTTCCCAAGATGTGGGGTATTTGTTAGAAGTTTGTCAACATTACACTATAATGAGAGTGGTAGGTCGAGTCCACGCTCAGTTTTTGGGGGGGAATTCGTTTTAAAAATACATCAAACCCTAAACTATGCTTCATGAGGTCTAGAGGGTACTGGGCTGGCAAGAGACCGTTGGAGACTGGAGTCACATGCTGCATCAGGATTACTGGCAAATAATGGGCATCTGTTGTTCAATGTAATCTTCCAACAGGTGTAGAGTCTGTGCTTTATGCTTCAGTCAATCAAAATGGCTTCCAACAACACTTCCTAGTTCAATTAAAGATTTCACATGTGTGTTGCCATACTTTGCCAAGAGGGAGAAACAAAATGATTCTGTAGAAAATGTGGTACATTTCCAAGTTGTGTGTGAAAGGAGAAGTTCCGGAATGTTCCCTTTGCGAATCACAAGTAGAAATGCATTTCTTAAATTGCTACGTCCCAAAGTCTTGAGGGCAAATATGCATAGCTGTGCAAAGCCACTAGGCAGATGTTCTGAGGAACCAGTAAACCATGTGTTTGCACACACTTCAGTGCAACTGCCTGCTACGTCATCTTCAGTGATCACTCATTAAAATCTTCATAGTGGAACGAGTAACGTTCTAACGTTAGTCTAGACTACAAAATGACAACATATGGCCACCATCATTTTTATGGAGCACAGGTGTTCAAGCACTAAAGAAATCAAAAGCTTATTTTTGCCCTTTTATGCTAACTGACCGTCTTCACCTCTTTAGTCTTAGTCTATTTAGTCCTAAACGATCATCCCTTTCAAACCAAAGCTGGGTCTCTTCCATCCCCAACATGCAGGTTTTCAAAAACATGTGGCATGTTGATAAGTGTTTGTTTTTTGCAATGTGCTAAAGCTTAACCAATTACAGTGACACACTGTTAGCCAACCTCTGATTAAAATGACATGGAACAATAAACCTATTCCAAACAGAAGCAGGCAGGAGGGCTGGGAGACATTAAGGTGTCTTAACTCAACCTTCCACCATTTTGGATTCTGAGCCATTTTTTGCACCCCTCCATCAGCAGACTCATCCCTTAATTGATGGCTTTATACACAGTTTGACCCTTTATATGAATAGGGGTGGTTGACCAGATCCATAAGAGAAACTGTTTTTATGCCATTACTCCAGGTCACGTGGTGGAATGCTATGCAAAAAATTCCAGGTGCAGGTACATCGAAGGCTGGTTCTACCTTGAATTAGCAGGTCTGCTCAACACTTGTCCTACCATCAAAAATAAACTCAGCAAAAAAAATATCCTCTCACTGTCAATTGCATTCATTTTCAAACTTAACATGTGTAAATATTTGTATGAACATAACAAGATTCAACAACTGAGACAAACTGAACAAGTTCCACAGACATGTGACTAACAAATGGAATAATGGGTCCCGAACAAAGGGAGGTTCAAAATCAAAAAAGTAACAGTCAGTATCTGGTGTGGCCACCAGCTGCATTAAGTACTGCAGTGCATCTCCTCATGGACTGCACCAGATTTGCTCATTCTTGCTGTGAGATGTTACCCCACTCTTCCACCAACGCACCTGCAGATCCCAGACATTTCTGGGGGGAATGGATGGCCCTAGCCCTCACCCTCCGATTGAACAGGTCCCAGACGTGCTCAATGGGATTGAGATCCGGGCTCTTCACTGGCCATGGCAAAACACTGACATTCCTGTCTTGCAGGAAATCACGCACAGAACGAGCAGTATGGCTGGTGGCATTGTCATGCTGGAGGATCATATCAGAATGAGCCTGCACGAAGTGTACCACATGAGGGAGGAGGATGTCTTCCCTGTAACGCACAGTGTTGAGATTGACTGCAATGACAAGCTCAGTTCAATGATGCTGTGACACACCGCCCCAGACCATGACAGACCCTCCACCTCCAAAAATCGACCCTGCTCCTGAGTACAGGCCTCGGTGTTACGCTCATTCTTTTGACGATAAACACGAATCCGACCATCACCCCTGGTAAGACAAAACCACGACTCGTCAGTGAAGAGCACTTTTTGCCAGTCTTGTCTGGTCCAGCGACGGAGGGTTTGTGCCCATAGGCGATGTTGTTGCCGGTGATGTCTGGTGAGGACCTGCCTTACAACAGGCCTACAAGCTCTCAGTCCAGCCTCTCTCAGCCTATTGCGGACAGTCTGAGCACTGATGGAGGGATTGTGCGTTCCTGGTGTAACTTGGGCAGTTGTTGTTGCCATCCTGTACCTGTCCCGCAGGTGTGATGTTCGGATGTACCGATCCTGTGCAGGTGTTACATGGTCTGCCACTGCGAGGACAATCAGCTGTCCGTCCTGTCTCCCAGTAGTGTCGTCTTAGGAGTCTCACAGAACGGACATTGCATTTTATTGCCTTGGCCACATCTGCAGTCCTCATGCCTCCTTGCAGCATGCCTAAGGCACATTCACACAGATGAGCAGGGACCCTGGGCATCTTTCTTTTGGTGTTTTTCAGAGTCAGTAGAAAGGCCTCTTAAATGTCCTAAATCTTCATAACTGTGACCTTAATTGCCTACCGTCTATAAGCTGTTAGTGTCTTAATGACCGTTTCACAGGTGCATTTTCATTAATTGTTTATGGTTCATTGAACAAGCATGGGAAACAGTGTTTAAACCCTTTACAATGAAGATCTGTCAAGTAATTTGGATTTTTACGAATTATCTTTGAAAGACAGGGTCCTAAATAAGGGACGTTTGTTTTTTTGCTGAGTTTAAATGCATGTGTGGTGCAGGTACAATATTAGTATTAAGTTCTAAACTGCAACCTGGTCCATAAAATGAAACTAGAGACCCTTGAATATTGTTCATATTTTTCAAATGGAACACATGCCATATGCATCCTTAGAGATAACTACATTACCATGTGTACTGTAAATGCATTTTGTCAACAGTAGCCTGCTGTTCAGGAAGTAGCATGTGTTAACACTCCCCAATAGATATCTATATGGAATAGTAGTATTTGTGTGAACTTATTCCCTTTATTGTTGTTCAAATTACCTCTTATAGGCTAACAAAACCTGCCACGTGACTGTATAATCACATGATCAGGAGTAGTACACAGAGCTTAATTACTTCTGAATATTCAAATAGCCCATCTGGTCAGTCTTCCAAACTGACCCCAGCCTAGTGCTGCCCAGAAAATCCAAGCCTTTTTTATCTGGCAAGAGAGTATGCAAATGAGCAAATAATTGGATAAAGCATCAAATTTGTATAGTAGAAGAAATAAGAGGCAAGACTTGTCAGGAATTGGTTTGCGGACTATAGACCCCTTTCCAGTTCGACGACACACTGACGTCACGCAGATATGCGCGCGAACTCTCAGTGGCAGTAAGACAACCACCGCCATCTGTGCCCATTCAACATAGCCTGGACTTACATTTTTATTACTTCTAAAAAGAATTTTGGGATTCTCATACGCTTACGATGTTTTGATTCTTGCTTCAGTCGCTAAGATTATATTTGGTTGTGATCTTTGCAAAATAACTATTTTGGATCCAGCAGTTGTTAGCTAGAATGCTAACGCTCATTTATATTGTCTGTAGCAAAAGTCAGACAGAGCCATTTTACTGGTTGAAGTTTTTTTTAAGTATAATAATTTGCGATGACAAACATTAAGTAGTACAGCATTAAAATCCAAAAGTAGTGTGAAATGCACTCATAAGCAACATGTAAACATGTAAAAAGAAACTCAAAAAAGTTCTGGGACACTGTAAAGTCCATGGAGAATAAGAGCACCTCCTCCCAGCTGCCCACTGCTCTGAGGCTAGGAAACACTGTTACCACCAATAAATCCACTATAATTGAGAATTTCAATAAGCATTTCTCTACGGCTGGCCACGCTTTCCACCTGGCTACCCCTACCCCGGTCAACTGCCCAGCACCCTCCACAGCAACCCGCCAAAGCCCCCACCATTTCTCCTTCACCCAAATCCAGATAGCTGATGTTCTGAAAGAGCTGCAAAATCTGGACCCATACAAATCAGCCGGGCTAGACAATCTGGACCCTCTCTTTCTAAAATTATCTGCTGAAATTGTTGCAACCCCTATTACTAGCCTGTTCAACCTCTCTTTCGTATCGTCTGGGATTCCCAAAGATTGGAAAGCTGCCGTGGTCATCCCCCTCTTCAAAGGGGGTGACACTCTAGACCCAAACTGCTACAGACCTATATCTATCCTACCCTGTCTCTCTAAGGTCTTCGAAAGCCAAGTTAACAAACAGATTACCGACAATTTTGAATCCCACCGTACCTTCTCCGATATGCAATCTGGTTTCAGAGCTGGTCATGGGTGCACCTCAGCCACGCTCAAGGTCCTAAACGACATAACCGCCATCAATAAGAGACATTACTGTGCAGCCGTATTCATCGACCTGGCCAAGGTTTTGGACTCTGTCAATCACCACATTCTTATTGGCAGACTCGACAGCCTTGGTTTCTCAAATGATTGCCTCGCCTGGTTTACCAACTACTTCTCTGATAGAGTTCAGTGTGTCAAATCGGAGGGCCTGTTGTCCAGACCTCTGGCAGTCTCTATGGGTGTGCCACAGGGTTCAATTCTTGGGCCGACTCTCTTCTCTGTATACATCAATGATCTTGCTCTTGCTGCTGGTGATTCTCTGATCCACCTCTACGCAGACGACACCATTCTGTATACTTCTGGCCCCTCTTTGGACACTGTGTTAACTAACCTCCAGACGAGCTGCAATGCCATACAACTCTCCTTCCGTGGCCTCCAACTGCTCTTAAATGCAAGTAAAACTAAATGTATGCTATTCAATCGATCACTGCCTGCACCTGCTCACCCGTCCAGTATCACTACTCTGGACGGCTCTGACTTAGAATACGTGGACAACTACAAATACCTGGGTGTCTGGTTAGACTGTAAACTCTCCTTCCAGACTCACATTAAGCATCTCCAATCCAAAATTAAATGTAGAATCGGCTTCCTATATCGCAACAAAGCATCCTTCACTCATGCTGCCAAACACACCCTCGTAAAACTGACCATCCTAACGATCCTCGACTTCGGTGATGTCATCTATAAAATAGCCTCCAACACTCTACTCAACAAACTGGATGCAGTCTATCACAGTGCCATCCGTTTTGTCACCAAAGCCCCATACACTACCCACCATTGCGACCTGTACGCTCTAGTTGGTTGGCCCTCGCTTCATACACGTCGCCAAACCCACTGGCTACAGGTTATCTACAAGTCTCTGCTAGGTAAAGCTCCGCCTTATCTCAGCTCACTGGTCACAATAGCAGCACCCACTCGTAGCATGCGCTCCAGCAGGTATATCTCACTGGTCACCCCCAAAGCCAATTCCTCCTTTGGTCGTCTTTCCTTCCAGTTCTCTGCTGCCAATGACTGGAACGAACTGCAAAAATCTCTGAAGCTGGAGACTCATATCTCCCTCACTAGCTTTAAGCACCAGCTGTCAGAGCAGCTCACAGATCACTGCACCTGTACATAGCCCATCTACCTACCTCATCCCCATACTGTATTTATTTATTTATTTATCTTGCTCCTTTGCACCCCAGTATCTCTACTTGCACATCTACCATTCCAGTGTTGAATTGCTATATTGTAATGACTTCGCCACCATGGCCTATTTATTGCCTTAACTTACCTCATTTGCACTCACTGTATATAGACTTTGTTTTGTTTTACTGTATGTTTTGTTTATTCCATGTGTAACTCTGTTGTTGCATGTGTCAAATTGCTACGCTTTATCTTGGCCAGGTCGCAGTTGCAAATGAGAACTTGTTCTCAACTAGCCTACCTGGTTAAATAATGTTGAAATAAAATAAATCAATCAATAAAAAGAGGCTATTTTTGCTGGTGTTCTAAGAACTCCTCGATCTGTCACCCTCATGCGACAATGTTTGCAAACACAGAAAGGGGTCTACTGTGAACTCTGACATGGGAGAAAGCAGCATTTTCCCTATACTTTCAATTGATATGAATGTAGTGGTTGTTTCTATTCTTAGACAAACTCAATGATTGTAAGTGTTTGGATACTATCCAAATGAGTCTCAACCTCTAATCTTCTAACTGTAACCAGCTGGTAGAAATTTGTCGTACTGATTTTAAAGTCACATGTACCCGCTACTTTGTTCACCCTTAACACCAAAACAAGTTCATGGCAAGCAAGCATAAACGGTCATTCAGACTTGTCAAGTGACTTCTACCCACCTCTCGTACCATTGACTTACAGCATATACATGCAGCCAGAGTGTGGATAAGGATAGTGAACAGTTCATGTGGTACTGTAGTAAATTCCTACAACATTCATCATAATCATTGGCTCATTTCATTCCCGTCTTCCTTCGATGACTATGAATAATTGTTGTGGGAATGACTACTTCTGAATCCTCTCCCAGACTCGAATAGCTCTGGGCCATCTACACCTCGGGAGTTACCACAAAATTCCCTGCATTTTTTACAGCTTACATCTTTATAGGCAGGAAGTTAGTAGAGAGAAAAGTAGAGAGTGAAGTGACCAAGCCCAAAAACATTTACAGCACCAAGGGCTCATATGTCAAGTGAGATAAGGGCTTGTAAATTAAGCATTTCATTGTAAGGTCTACACCTGTTGTAGTCGGCGCATGTGACAAAATTTGATTTGAAAAGTCATGATTTTGGAGTCCACTTTAGTAGGCTACTATATAAATGATGTTGTATAAGAGTTTATATTGTATCATGTTACTTTTTGATAGAAAACAAATGACAAACAATGAGTTTGTATACACTCGAGTTGTATTTTGACTGGGCAGTGGTCGCTTGGAACGGCTCAGATTTCAAGATTGAGACAATGACGTTATGAAATCCATTCAACCGTTAGGATGGGGGAGGGGCGCCTACCTTAATTCCTATCATAAAGGTGTGGCACTTGGAAAAGTCAGAGTAACACCCATGCTTGCACTTAAACGGACTCAATAGAAAAACTAATAAAAGTTGTACTGTTTGTATACATTAGTGTTCTACTAAAACCAGTTATAAAAAGGAACAAATCAAGGGTGTGTTTTCAATGTAGGCTGCTTGTTCACATTCTCTTGGGTAGACCATTCGTGAACAGTAAAGAAAATTGGATACATTTGCAACAACTTTACCGAGGTTATCTGTCTGATGTTGCAACCACTTGGCTCCAATGTTGCAATTCACTGTGTTTTAAGTGTTCAAAATGTACAACACTTCGGCGACAAATCGGCGAATATATCACATAGGCCGAATTTCAACATATGTTCTCGTAAATAAAAATGTTACTTACTTCTGCAATAACTGCTCATGGTCGGATTTGATCTTTCCCAATTCAATCTGCAACCTCGCGCGTTCTTTGGCGGTGTCATCGAGAGATCTTCTAGCGTCAGCGAGCTCGGTTTCATACAGTGATTTTAAACCAGTAAGCTCCCGGGTTCTTACGTCTTCCTTCTCAGAAATCTGCAGGTGAAGGACGCTGTTTTCGGACTCTAGACTCCGGACTTTGTCGATATAAATGGCTAGACGGTCGTTCAAATTGCAGAGGTCTTCTTTCTCCTGCAACCTGGATATCCTCGTGGGGCTCAATGGAGTGCTACCGGCGGCAGAGCGGGTGCTTATTCTTTGGCCGGCCGGAGTTGAAGTTGCGGTTGCCATTGTGAAGCAAAAATGCTGAATCAAATAGAGAAATATACATTCAATTAAATACGGTTTAAAAACGACAAAATATATATATTTTAAACGGTGGGAAAATTATGACCACGGCAAAGCTGTAGGACATGAAATACAGGTCGCCTATCCGCTAACCTAAGCAACAAAAAAAAAAAGGCTACAAAATATATCAATTTACAACAGAAGGAAGTAAACCAAAAGTAGCTCACATAAGGCAATATAAAGCAGGCAGGCGGTGGAATGGGGTTAGAAATATAAGAAAGCCGCAAAGCTCATGCAAGTATCTTACTTTGTCTCAACCGAAAGAAAGCAGGCTTGACGAATATGGCCGCTCATGAATATGTAAAACTAACGTGACTTCAACCAACCAATGGTAACATGCAACGCAATATGTCCTTTCAACTTTAGCATTCGAGACAAAATTCAAAATAGATGGAATGCGTTTTCATGCTGCGCATCGTGTACTCCCTAGGCGGACGGTTGCCTCCCACAACGTATCCAATGTTGCGCCAAAATAACCACTAAAACAACCACACGTGGTCAGTATGAGAAACCTCTGTATTTTATGCAACATATACTTATATATATATTTATGCGTGTCGTATAAAATACAGAGGTTTCTCATATATATATATGGCCTAATATTTCATTTTTATGGATTTACTCTGCATTTAATTAGATACCCATTTTATTAAATGTTTAATTAGTAGTCCAATGTGGCACTTTTAGTGTAGGCTAAATAACACACACAAAATGAATGTTTTGATGATGACCATTTAAGCTATAACCTCTTGCCTCATATGAAAGATTTTAAATATTTAGTTAACAGAGTTGGTAAGCTCAGTGTAGTGTTGTAAATTGTGAAGGCATGTAGGCCTATGTAAAAAGTATATAAGCCCCCCATCACACCTGTCACTAGGCTACCACAAGAGCTCCTGCCAGATGGTCAACTTCACAGCACTGACAGACTACAACAAGCAGTGGAGGCTGCTGAGGGAGGACGGCTCATAATAAGGGCTGTAAAGGAGCGTATGGAATGACATCAAACACATGGAACCCATGTGTTTGATACAATTAGACTAATTCCGCACCAGCCATTACCACAAGCCTGCCCTCCCCAATTAAGGTGCCACCAACTCCTGTGACAACAAGGCTTAACAGGGCATGTGATAAATAACCTACTAGTCAAGAGATCTTTTCTCTGGGTTTCCAAGATATTACACAGAAGGTTATAGGCTTGTCATTGCTCTCAAGTAGCCTAATCAAAGTAGTAACTGTCATTGTTGTTATTTTAAATATGCCAGTGAGTGAATAGATCATTCATACAATCCACAAAACATCACAATATTGAAAAAAATCTATAAATCTATTGATCTGTGTCTAAAATGGGGTAGTACAGAACATGTACTGTAGGTGTAGTACTGTACAGTTGTGGGACACATTGACACTTTATTTGGTCAACAGTCAACCCTGTTCACTGCCTCAGGCTTGTATTTACTGGCACCTCTGCTGTCTGTCTACTGCACTCTGACACTGATAATGAATCAATGCATGCATCTCACAGTATATGACCTTTCTACAGAAGCTGCCTGTATTTTGGGGGGGTTGTTAAAGTTGCATGGTGTTTATTTCTTATTATCATCATTTTTCTTTCTTTTCAGTTTATTCTTTCTGCTTGTATTTATATTTTGATGTATTTACTGTAATTTATGTAATTCGGGGCTCTTCTTTGAAAGACACATTGGTCTCAGTATGACACCCTGATAAAATAAAGGTTCAATAAAAAAATATTAAGATTACAATTATGACATAACATTCAATAACAAACAAAAGCTTGATTACAAAATAAAATTAGAAGATAACTGTATGAACAAATATACTTGATGATGATAGTATTTTATAAAGCAAATGCTGACAGACCTCTAAAAGGTTTTGGTCAGAGGGGCCAAGTTGGACTTTGCAAGCACCCTCTTTTTACTCAAACCAGTTGGAGGTGTGAGCACATTATTTGACACGATGTAATGCAACTTACTTTCCTTTTACAGGCTGACCTTCACCTCTCCTTGTGATGCCTATCTCTCCAAAACAGATTCAAGGCATCAATCAATCAAATGCTATTTTGTCACATGCTTGGTAAACAACAGGTTTAGACTAACAGTGAAATGCTTACTGATGGGTCCTTTTCCAACAATGCAGAGTAAAAGATAAAAAAATAAAAAAATAGAAATAGTGAAACAAGGAATAAATACACAGTGAACGAGTAAAAAATAACATGGCTATATACGGGGTTTTCCAGTACCGAGTCAATGTGCAGGGGTAAAAGGAAATTGAGGTAGCTATAGACATATAGGTAGGGGTAAAGTGACTAGGCAACAAGATAGATAATAGCAGTAGCAGCAGTGCATGTGGGGAGTGTAAAAGTTTTTGTGAGTGTGTGTGTGGGGTCAGTATGCATGTGTGCGCATGTTATGTGTGTGTGGACGTATGTCTTTTGTGTGTGTGTGTGTGTGGGTGTGTTGGGGTGTCAGTGTAAGTATGTGTGAGTTTGTGGGTAGAGTCTAGTGTGTGTGCATAGAGTCAGTGCAAGAGAGTTAGTACAAAAAAGGGTCAATGCAGGTAAGCAATTTGAATAGCTATTTAGCAGTCTTGTTTAGCAGTCTTACGGCTTGGGAGTAGAAACTGTTCAGGGTCCTGTTGGTTCCAGACTTGGTATACTCTACCGCTTCCCGTGTGTTAGCAGAGAGAACAGTCTATGACTTAGGTGGCTGGAGTCTTAGAATTATTTTAAGGCCTTCCTTTGACACCGCCTGGTATAGAGTTCCTGGATGTCAGGGAGCTCGGCTGAAGTGATGTACTGGGCAGTACTCACCACCCTCTGTAGCGCATTGAGGTCGGGTGCCTTGCAGTTCTCATACCAAGCGGTGATGAAGCCAGTCAAGATGCTCTCAATGGTGCAGCTGTATACCTTTTTGAGGATTTGAGGGCCCATGACAAATTTTATCAGCCTCCTCAGGGGAAGAGGCGCTGTCGTGCCCTCTTCACAACTGTGTGGGTGTGTGTGGACCATGTTAATTCCTTAGTGATGTAGACATTGAGGAATTTGAAGCTTTCGACCTGCTCCACTACAGCCCAATCGATGTGGATGGGGGAGTGCTCGCCCCTCCATTTTCTGTAGGCTGCCTCATCATCATTGGCGATCAGTCCTACCACCATTGTGTTGTCAGCAAACTTGGTGATGGTGTTGGAGTCATGTGCGGCCACGCAGTCTAGGATGAACAGGGATTACATTAGAGGATTAAGCACACACCCCTGAGGGTCCTGAGCTTGGTGATGAGCTTGGAGGGGTGTTGAATTCTGAGCTGTAGTCAATGAACAGCATTCTTACATAGGTATTCCTTTTGTCCAGGTGTGTGAGGGCAGTGTGGAGTGCAATAGAGATTGCGTCATCTGTGGATCTGTTGGGGCAGTATGCAAATTGGAGTGGGTCCAGAGTGTCTGGGATGATGGTGTTGATGTGAGCCATGACCAGCCTTTCAAAGCATTTCATGGCTATGGATGTGAGGGCTATGGGGCGATAGTCATTTAGGCAGGTTACCTTAGTGTTCTTGGGCAGGGGAGACTATGGTGGTCTGCTTGAAACAAGTTGATATTACAGACCGGGTCAGGGATAGGTTGAAAAAATGTCAGTAAAGACACTTGCCAGCTGGTCAGCGCATGCTCTGAGTACGAGTCTTGGTATTCCATCTTGCCCTGTGGACCTTGCGGATGTTAACCTGTTTAAAGATCTTATTCGCATCAGCTCCGGAGAGCGAGATCACACAGTCGCCCGGAACAGCTCGTGCTCTTATGTATGGTTCAGTGTTGTTTGCCTCTAAGCGAGCATAGAAGGCATTTATCTCATCTGGCAGGCTTGCATCGATGGGCAGCTGGTGGCTGGGTGTCCCTTTGTAATCCGTGATAGTTTGCAAGCTTTGCCACAGGTGTCAGAGCCGGTGTAGTAGGATTCCATATTTGTCCTGTATTGGCATTCTGCCTGTTCGATGCCTGTTTATGTTTAGGCATGAACAAATCCACATATTTTCAGAAATGTATCATATCTGTAGTTACCTGAATATTTATGTATCAATTTTTTTTCAAATGTGTAATTTCAATAAATATCCTAACATGATATGTAATATTCATCCTCATATGTATGATAGAAAATAGGCTAAATCTGACTCATGAAATGTCCAACGCCCAAATAAATTTACCTTTTCAGGCACCGAAAATCATAGTGCTTCTTCACATGAAGGTGATATATCTGAGCATACTTTTGCACCACATTCAGTAGTAGGCTATACAAGGCACAGAAAGGCAAACGTCGTCATATTTAATCCAAGTTGCTATTTCCAAAGCACATCTCTGCTATCTCTGTTTAAAAATGCAGCATAGGAAATCCAGAACTCCAATCACAACACATATTTTCTGTAAAGATGCAAACGTAGGTCAATCTTTGCTAAAAAAAACGTATTTTATTCACACCCTAAATCCTTCTGCTTGCCCTGTTTGTTATGGACGATGGATGCGATGGGTGCAGATTGGGTCATCAGCGGCAGTCCCTCACAGTCCAGACCCAATGTGGTGGTAGTGTTGGTCTGTGATCCACTCCAAACTGGAAAATGCATAAATAATTAATAAAAATTGTGTCAATATTGCACAAAAATATTGTCATTTCACATATTACCACAAGGTAGCTACTCTACCTGCTTCATTCATAATGAGAAAACTAACTGGAACAAGCTAACGTTAGCTAGCTAAGTTGCTAGTTACCTAGCTAGCTAAGTTAATTAACTGGCTATCTAATATTAACTAGTAATACAAAATACGCCTAAACGCATTAAAACGTTAGCTGTCACCTTGTGGCTTGATAGGGGGTTAAACAAAATTCCTGATGGGAAGGCAATTTTGTTATTAGTTAGCTAGCTAGGCTACCAGTTAGCTTTTACCCCACTATCAAGCCTAGCTAGCTAGCTTTCCCTACTGGCTGCTGGCCAAATTAGCTAAAGTTTTTGATTCTAGTTACTAAGATAAAAAATAAAAACATCTCAAATTAGCTATACACTTTAGCGTGAACTTCTTTGTGGTATTTTCTGAACAGCTTCTCACTTCTTTGTTTCTCCAGTCGTCAGTTCAAGCACACACCATTTACACACTCATTTGTGGCACCAAAATGTAAAAATTACAGTTTGGACTCCACAGCAGATGTGATTCTTGTTGCTAGGCTACCAGTTGCTGTGGTTTTAGCTTATGGTTTGAGCGTGTTTATCCAGAAGGAATACAAAAAGTATAGCTATTGTCTGAAAGAATGATATTGATTAAATATTTGTGAAATTATTGAGCATGTCCTCAAAATTCAAATAAGCATTAAAAAACATGTGCTTAATAGGCATATCAAAATGCATATAATAATCCTGATATGGTCCTCAGTCAAGAGCATGTGCATTGTATATGCTGAGAAAATATACTATGTAGGCCTACTGTCAGTATTTGTCCACATGAAAATAGCATGTCACATACTTCAAGATATTGAATGAGCCCATATCCGGCCATAGGAAATGTCCATGTGTGATATTCGGAGTAATCCCTATATCAAATGTTGAAAAGACAAATACAGATTCAGAATTTGTCAGGATATGGTGCATATCCACAAAACATTAATTGGAAATGGTCTATATTCTGTAGAATATCAAACACGTGTCATGTAAAGACATCCCCTGATATGGAACATTTTTAACCAGTGAATGTTATCGGATGATGCAGTCTGTGCTAGCGAAACAGTCCTGTAGCTTATCATCCACTTCATTGGACCACTTCAGAATTTAGCGTGTCACTGGTACTTCCTGTTTGAGTTTTTGCTTGTAAGCAGGAAGCAGAAGGATAGAGTTATGGTTTGATTTGCCAAACGGAGGATGAGGGAGGGCCTTGTATGCATTTCTGTGTGTGGAGTAAAGGCAGGGTTGGTTTGTTACTTTCTAAATGTAATCCGTTACAGTTACAAGTTACCTGTCCAAAATTGTAATCAGTAATGTAACTTTTGGATTACCCAAACTCAGTAACGTAATCTGATTACATTCCGTTACTTTTAGATTACTTTCCCTTTAAGAGGCATTAGAAGAAGACAAAAATGTATGTTACCAATTGAACGACATCTATTGCAGGAAAATCAACGTTAAGGTTTACATATCTGGCCATATATGGATGTTACATTTTACTTTATGGGTTGGTTATGTAGGTTTCTTCTAACCCATCAGCTTTCTACTACATATAATAATAAGATTAAATTATATCTTTACATTAAAAACCAAAGTCTTTCAGAATTCCAGTCATTCCAATACATTTTATACCCCTTGATCTTCAAGAATAGGACTTGGAAATATGGAAGTATAGATTAGCCAAATTGTTTTGCCTGTGTCACGCCCTGATCTGTTTCACCTGTTCCTGTGGTTGTCTCCACCCCCTCCAGGTGTCGCTTATTTTCCCCAGTGTATTTATCCCTGTGTTTCCTGTCTCTCTGAGCCAGTTTGTCTTGTATGTTAGTCAAGTCAACCAGTGTGGTTTTCCCCGTTCTCATTTTGATAGTCTTCCTGGTTTTGACCCCTACCTGACTCTGGACTACTTTCCCGCCTGCCTGATCATCCTGCCTGCCCTGACCTTGATTCTGCCTGCCCTTCGGTACCTTTTGGACTCTGAACTGGTTTTGACCCTTCTCTTGCCTTACCCTATTGGATTAATAAATATTGTAAGACTCCAAACATCTGCCTCCTGGGTCTCGCCTTGTGTCATGATAACCTGAGCATAACCCCAAAACTGAGGACTTACTGAAATGTGCTATTTACATGTGAAAAATGAATACCATATGCTGCATTTGCTATAGGCCTATTGTTTACCTTTTTGTTGGTGACACTTTGATATCTTGATAATATGCAGCTGTTTAAATTGAAAATCCAGATGAAACTATAATAAAACGGTCGCCCTGCCTCTGTTTTGGTAAAAAGTTGAGGGATGTTCATGTAAAATTGTAACCACTCTCAGATTAATAGTGTCATAACGTTGGCCTGTGGGTAAGGTTTATGACCCCCCCATAAATACCTTTCTCCCTTCCCTCTCTCTCTGACTCTACTGAAGGACTCTTGAATAGCCTTTGTTAAACATAGAGAGTCTGGGAACATCAAACAGGTGGGGGGAAAGGAACCATATTTCGGTAATAGAACCAGTTGAAAATATGCGTTGGTACTTAATGAATATGATGTCAGTTCGGTTGTCATCTGAGACATTATGACTGATGACAGATCGACATAAACTATATCTGGGAAAGTCTACACATTCTAGTTATCAGATTCACATGGAATTGTTGTGCAATTTAAATGTTTGAATATGAAACTATTTGTGAAAAGATTAAATGTAATTTTAGCTTCCAAATGAGAGAATTGGGTTTTCATAAGGTTAGAGCCCCTGTGAAGAGACATTGATTATAAACTATGAAACACACCCTTCTCTCCCTCCACTATATAAGCACTTGACGAAAATATAACTTTCTGTTCCGAGTACATGAGGCCTGCAGCCTCTGCGTTAAAAGGGCGAATAACTATATTTTTTGTTCCGGGTACATTAGGGCGACGGTCCAATGTCAGAAGGATTCAGATAATATCTACAGAACTAAGCCAACTTCAGCGTGAGCTTTGGTTGCGAATGGTATGAACTTTGAACTCTTATTCACTACAGAAGTGATACCTCTTAGCCGTTGAGTTAGCAGCGGCCGCTGTAAACATGGGCTAGGAAAGGACGGACGACGGATCCAGTCTAACACACAACGACAATACTACAACGTATACTATTTACCACCAGAGACATTCTTCCGAGGACAGCAAGATCTCTGTTGGGCAACACGGCCAGCATCTACGACCAACCTACCAAAGCGCAGCTCAGAGTAAATATTTATTGCATTTCCTTTTTCCAAATGGGTGGTAATTTTAGAATGCATAAGATACTGTATTTACGATAGCAGAGCTTCTCCCTTTGTTCCTCAGTCTTCCCGCTCTTTCACTCAAACCCAACCCCCTTTCCTTTGTGTAACCAGTCGGCTCCGTCCACCAGGGTCGTTTTCTGTATGACATCATTTGCATTCTGTGTATATGTAATTCTGTGTGATTAGTTAGGTATTTAGTAAATAAATAATTAAACCCAATTTTGTACTGCTGATTCAACTTGTTAGTCAGGGTTCGTTAAGATTACCAAGAATTTAAAACTTTCAGATGAGACTGAAATAAGGTGACGATTAATATTGACTGCTATTGATGTAAAATATTACTAGGTCTTTGAGAGTTTATTCGGAAGATAACAGCTCTATAAACACTCTTTCGTGGTGCCCCGACTTTCTAGTTAATTACATTTACATGATTAGCTCAATTAGGTAATATTAATTACAAAGAAAGGATTTATAGAATAGCATGTCATATCACTTAATCCGGCATAGCCAAAGACAAGACATAATTGGTGCCCCATGTGAGGAATCTACAATAGGATGACGCTTTCATTTTGATTCAGCCTATAAAAAATTTAAAAGCAGATTACATAATATACCAAGTTTATTATACACATCATGGGAGTTGAAGACAGGAATTATTGGTGCGTGTGTGCTCTGGAGAAATGCCTCCGTGTTGTGCTCTGATGTAGTCAGTGGGTAGTGTAAGCTATACATTTCTGTATGAAGGCTGATAAAGCTATCTGAGAAATAGAGTGTTTGGCCAAACACAGGGCTATTTCTGCCTCGCGCGTTTCAGACGCGTGTAGGCTCGGTCATTATTAATTTCTCGAGCGAGGACAAAGAACAAGCTGATTGAAATTCAGGAGATATTAGTTTGACCAGCGATAATTATCTCTCTGTCTCTCGCGCGTTTCCACGCGAGTAGACCACGGTGCATTTCGTTGTTTGCCGCGAGTTCCAGTTAAAACATCGTCAAATAACGCCGAAAAGGGTTTGAACATAATATGTTATGAGTAAAACCTTTCCCACAACAAAATGTTGTGCATTTTTCAGGCATTAAGTAGGATTAGCTTGCACGAGATGCTAAGCTAACAAAGGGAAAACAGCCATTTTGTTTTCCTGGGCCACGTTGAAATTCCTCCGCCTTGCGGAACGGAAGTCCCGCCCCAGGTACTTCCTCTTGATTTCAGCGTGTGCCAGCAGGGACCTCTGAAGAAGTCACCAGTACTTTCCTTCAAGAAGAATTAGTCAGGTGACACTCAAGTTGTTACTTATGATATCCAGACGGATATCGATGTCTTATTCAATTGAACTAATAAGTGAAATTGCCAGATTTACATTCTCAAGTGGATCTTTTAAATAATATCCAAATTGATGAGTTTTATAAATGAGACATTGTAAACTTTTTCCAAACTAACCTAGATGAAGCAACTTCTCAGGTTAATTAAAGTTTAATTCCCAAATAGCCTATACAGGTTTGATTTATCATTAAATTGATTAATCAGTAAAATTTGGTTTTTGCAAAACCCATTCAGTAATCCAGTACTGACAGAAGTCCCGCCCCAGTGGGAATCCCATGTGGCTTCGGCCCTAGGGAGAAGTGTACCATAGTGGTGAATGTTCCCAACATTTGATCTACTGTTTACACTTATGATATCCAATCAATGGAGATTGTATGGATTATTGTCTCATTCAATTTAATAAGTTAAATTGTTGAACATACCTTAATGTTCTTCCAATCAAATGAGACACTTTTAAACTTCTCATATTAACCTGGATGAAGCAACCTCTCAGGTTTATTAAAGTTTAATACCCAGATAGCATACCCAGGAAGGATTAATCATTGGCATTGATTCATTAATTCAATTTGCTTTTGCAAATTCATTCACGTCCAACTTCCACATTACTGGTACGGTCTCTGATGGTTCGTCAACATCTATAAATAGATTAAACTTGTCTTTGCATCTTCCAACGAATTCCAAACCCAAACTTTGAAAAAAATAGGAACATTTTTCCTCAAAATGTTTCTAATAATGTGCAAGCTATCAAAGGAGGTGGTCACCACTCCTCCGCTAATTAGTGAACCTCCACCCATAAAAGGATTGATCTCTGACCTCAGCAGCGATACCAACCCTAATTATGCCATTAGCGGAAAAACAGCCGAAATTGCGAACGCTCTCCAAAATCAACCATCAAACACAGGCTTGGTGATGGTTCTCTCCACTTTAGCACTTATACATCGCCATCAAAGGTTGGCATCGGTCCAATAACACAGTGCACAGCTGAAGCACGTGCAAGACATGGCTAACATAAGGGCACAGGTGGAGAGAACTGAGCAACTATTGACAAAATCAGGAAATGAAAACATTCTGCTAGTCGAGGAACTGCGTTTGAAATCTGAACAATTAAAAGTCATTGCAAATACTCATGACGATAAACGAGCACAAACTCTTCAACAAAATCGTTGTCTCCAGGAACAACTCTATTTAGCCAAAACTAAATACAATGTAGTCCACTCCAAACTAGATAAATCTGTCGAGTTATCTACAGAGAGAGCAATTTGATAACATGCAGGCAGTTTTGTTGAACGTTACTCAAGGTAACAATGTTCTACTCCAAATTCTGCAGACCAAAGATGATCAGTTGATGAACACAATGACTAAGTTGGATGACAAATCAGCAGATCTCATTGAAGTTGCTGACCAAATGAATGTTGAGAGAACTCGGGTGATGAAGATGGAAATTTTGATTTCTAAGCAAGCGGAAGAAATCTCATCACTGAATCTCTCGCTCCGTACTCAAGACCTCTATCTGCAAACCATGACAGATAAGTTTGAGAATGAAAGGAGCAAGTGCGACACTCACGTGTCCAAAACCAGGACTCTACGTGCTCAAGTAGACTCTGCAATGCAGCAGAATACCACCCTTAGGTACCATCTGGAGGAAGTCCAGAATGGTCACGCTCTACAGCGTGACTATCCATCCAAGCAACCGGAGCCCGGTACTCACAGGAGTGAAGACGATAGGTTTCAGACTTTGCCTCCATCATGTGTCCCTCAGTTTTCCCCTTTTGGCCATTCGGCACTGAGTAATATGGCGCCTCTTGGCCAACAAAGCCAAAGCTCGGCTTCTCCTCTTGGCCTTTCGGCCACAATTTCCCCACAGGATGAAGCCAACCCTCTCCGCCCGCTTGACACAGAATACTCGTCAAGAATTTCCCCACCTTTGACCCCGTTCCTGGTCAGCCAAATGATACTGAGACATTCCTAGCTGACATAGAGGACGTGTTGGGTGGCTACCCGAACACTACGGGTTCTGACAGGGTTTACCTGTTGAAGCGAACGTCGAATAGACACGGGACGAGGTTCATTCACCTACAACAGCAACACGTGCTAAATGACTACACTAAACTTGCCACAGCTTTGAAATTAGAATTCAGTGGTTCTGCGACTCGCAAACATGATAGGTCACTGGCTAACACGGTCAAACAAGCTCAGGACGAACACCCACAAGCGTACTATCATAGGCTTCGTTCAGCTTACTTTGGCCTACTCACTGAAACAGGAATGGAAGTTCCATTCAAACAAATTGTCAGGAATCTCGCTTCCTGAGTCTGTTTTCAGCCTGAGCTGACTGTTTTTTGTTTTGAAGTCTGTTTCCTGAGGTTCCTGAACGCACCCTGTCTGGTTGCCAGGCGACGAAGCTAGGCGGGAGAACTCTTGATTACCCGCACCTGCATCTCATCAGCCATCTGCACACCTGGTCCTGATCATCACCTCTTCTCTTCATAAGCCTTGACCTGACATCCATTCCCTGCCGGATCGTTAGCAATGAACAGTATGTTGTGTCAGCCTCATGTTACCAGAGTTAGTTTTGTTGTTCTGTACTTTTTGCCGGTTACTCACCCCCGTTTACTCTGTCTACAGTCATCCTCCCGGGAACATTCAACTCCCTTGCCTGGCCGTTGGTGGTTTCAGTGACATCATTGGATCAACCCATTCACTCTCATCAACTCA
Source organism: Salmo trutta (assembly GCF_901001165.1). Taxonomy (NCBI): domain Eukaryota; kingdom Metazoa; phylum Chordata; class Actinopteri; order Salmoniformes; family Salmonidae; genus Salmo; species Salmo trutta. The sequence goes on from NC_042979.1 coordinate 40,552,930, forward strand.
CCTCCGCTGCTGCTCCGTCTCCTGGATTATTCTATTTTCACCTCGAGACTGTAAATAAATACTCACCTTCATTTTACTCACCTTGTCCTGGTCTGCTTCTGGGTTCAGCTTTAGAGAATCGTGACAAATGTTCTTGTCGAACATGTATCCCACCTTCATTACCTACTTGGGCCCTGCAGCCCACATTGGCTTGCCTATCTTACAACTCAGAGAGCTTGCAAGCACAGCTTTTGAGGCATCAAAAGCTCGCAACGCTAAGAGCCCTGACCACTCGGTTTTGAAGTTTGACCAGGAGCACTCACTCCAGTTAGAGGGTGCATTATCAGGTATTGGAGCATTGAGAGATGAGGCACAACAACGGTTTCTACCACGAATCCATTAACCACTGCGGTCGAAATAACTGTACAGTACATTGCCATCAAAATGACTACCTCTACAATCGACCTGTTTGCTACGTTCCTGCACCCAACCCACACAAAGTGTCAGAACACAAGGGTAACAAAGGGTTGAAGGATGATCAAAACGATGACCAATGTTCTCCAGAAGTTCCACTACGTGAAGAACTAAAGCGAGAAACATTTGAGAAAAGGGTAAAAGATAAGTCACAAGGACTGGACGGGGAATTACCGGACACCAGATCCGCAGGAATTAACACCCATAGCAAGGACGTTAAAATTCAAATCTCTCCCGCTCTCACTCGAGACCCTATCCAGGGCCTGCTTGATTAAGAAACAAGCCCATGGGCTATGTCTATAGACTCTGATACAAAATTTGCGAAGAAAAAGGTCAAACACTTTGTTAAAGCCAAGCCCACTCAAAATCTGAAAAGTCGATCTGCTTCCACCTTGAACAGAAATGACACATCACGTCGTTGCGAACGACCACTCCACTGTGTGGGGAATATGTCCACTAAACACGAATCGAAACGACCATACCTGGAAACAGTCCTGGAAGACTGCTTAACTTGTCATACACTAATTGATTCGGGTGCGACAATATCACTCATCTCTCAAACATTGTTCGATGATCTCAAAAGAGCTTTGAAGCCAACTAAGCGTTGGTTAAAAGTGGAACGATGCAACATTCCACTTAGAGGGGTCACTCAGACTACCTCGCCTTTCACATTGAGAGTCATGCTGAAACTACACTTCCAGGATGTCTCGCTCGTTCACCCTGTGTATGTTACCAGCCTCGAAACTGTACCCCTGCTACTGGGAGCAGACTTGATGGATCGGTTACTCCCATTGATGGATTGGAAAACCAACCAGGTATGGTCATAGGCTACAGTGCCTTCTCCACCGACCACACTGTCTTCCCCTAACGCTAGCGGCAAAGCAGTCATTCATGACGAGTATCTGTCAAAAGCACCGCTTGGGAAAAAGACGTTTAGAGACCTCTTGGTGCAGAATCCAATCCAATCCAAGGAGATATTACGATATCTCGACATATTCTATCAGCCAATCTGATTGACCATTCTTTTCATGATTTTGAGCCAGCTGTCTCTGTGAATGAGCAACTTCCCTCCTCCTTGCAGTCGTGCAATACGGTAGTTGAATTGAACTTCTCGTCGGACACTTCCGCAAGCACTGCAGCCGTCTCAGCAAGAAAAACATTGATGCGCAGAGTATACTCTGCTTCTGATGATACACCTTCTTGTAGGGGACTGTCAACACTTACAATGACACTAATGGTGTCAGTCCAGCAACTGACCCGATGACTCCCACTGGTGAAACACTTTGCGATATCACAGACCGATATCCTCGTCTCAGTTTGCAGGTACTGAAGAGGGCAAAGACACGACAATAGACAGAGCTATGGATGCAAGGACTGACCATCCATGATATCAAAATGTATGCTTTAACCGTGTTTTGAGGCTATACAGTGTTTGTTTACATTTACAAACATTGGAGAAAGACACTTTCATATTTTGGGTTCTCAAGGAGTGTGACAGTTGAACTAAGCCCATGAGGCATTTATAAACTATATTCTCCAACAATAAATGGAGATATATATATAATTTATAGGTCAAAAAATTGATGTTGCAACTACAGATGGCCCCCTAATGGTCCATTAGGCCTATGGATTAAAAATAATTATCCCCAAGAATTTGATTGAGCAATTAAAGCCCCACTTTTAATCCATAGGCTGGGATCCGCACTATGCAGCAGTTGCAAGAGTGCATTTTTCACTGGCTGTCCGCTAGTTTAAAAAACAATGATTGACAGGCAGTTTAAACTTCTTGAATACACCCATTATTGTGTTCAAATACATATTTAGATTTGTGAACAGCCATCCACCACCAACCAAAATCCATAAGGCGCAAATAGCTAAATGAGAGAGCAGCAGTGTGATTCACATCAATGCGATATGTAGATATCAATAATAAGTGATATCCACATCGCCATACACTACACCACTGCTGTCATCCTTACCTCCAAGAGTTTATTCAAGTTGGATAATCTTTGGATGCCAACAGCAGCCGCACCATTGGAAGACATAGCTTGGACTGTAGCCTACAAAAGCCTATTCCTGCTCTTTTCCCACGATCTATCAAACACGTGGTGTGTCATCATAGTGGTGTCTGACTTGTGGTCAGACTCGATCAGGTGGAACAAACTTAAACGTGCACCTTTCTTCAATGCTGATTTGAATGTCGTTGAGAAAACAGAGAAGTGTCAAAGATTTTTTTCTCGCAAACATCTTGCAACGCCTGCTCCCACTCCTTCTCCTCAGCATTACGCACTCCTGCCACCATCAGTACGCACACCTGCCTTTCCCTGTCATGCGCATCAGCGTATTATTGAACTCACCTGGACTCAATCTCCTGTTTATTACCTCCCCTATATTTGTCTGTTCCCCGCAGCTGCATTGATTGTCTTGTGTCATTGTTTTGCCCGTGTGCCGACGCTGTGTGTGTCTTGGTTCATGTCTGTTCCTTATTAAACGTTGACTCCCCGTACCTGCTTCCCATCTCCGGCGTCGGTCCTTACAGAATGCAGCCACTACCAAATGAAGCATCGGGGAGTGCTGGCTTTCCGGTTGGTGGTGACGTCGGGTCTGGGGGCCGCCACCGATGGAACCGGGGGTGCCTAAACCAGCTCATCAGGCTGTCAAGCCCTAGCTGGCTCGAGAAGTTTCTTGCCCCGGTTGGCTCGGAGGCGCCCATCCCATGTCAGGCATCAGTCGGATCATCAGGTTTTTACGCCCGGCTGGCTCATCAGGCTGCTACGCCTCCTCCGGATCATCGGACTCCCATGCCTCAGTGGGATTGACAGGCCTTCATGCCTCAGCCGGATCGTCAGGCACCTATACCTCAGCCGGCTCGCCAGGCTCTCACGCCTCTGCCGGTTCGTTGGGATTTCATGCCCAGCCGGCTTGTCCAGAACCTGTACCTCGGCCGGCCCGCCAGGCTCACCCAGGTGGGATGACGGGTGGTGCCCCTAGAGGGAGGGTACTGTCACTCCCGCTCCAGCTCCCCCTCCCTGGCGCTCGAAGGCACCAGGCTCCCAGCATTACACATTCTTGCCACCATCAGTACGCACACCTGCCTTTCCCCGTCATGCCCATCAGCGTATTATTGGACTCAATCACCTGTTTATTACCTCCCCTATATTTGTCAGTTCCCCATCTCTGTTCCCTGCGGCTGAATTGATTGTCAATGTTGTCGTGTTGCCCGTGTGCCGACGCTGTGCCTGTCTTGTTTCATACCTGTTCCTTATTAAATGTTGACTACCCGTACCTGCTTCTCGTCTCAGGCGTCAGTCCTTACACATCCTTTCTGAATTTAAAAGTAATCCTCAAAGTAATCATCTAGTTTTTCAAAAGTATCTGCAATCAGATTGCAATATTTTAGCTGGTAACGCATTGTTTACTGTTTTTTTTTGTAATCCCTTTAATGTAACGGATTACATGTAATCCGTTACTCCCCAACCCTTAGTAAAGGTGATCTAGAGTTTTGTTGCCTCTAGTTTAACAGGTGACATGCTGGTAAAAATGGGGTGAAATGGTTTTCTGTTTCCCATTAAAATCACCAGCCACAAAAAAAGATGCCTCATAGACTGATCTCTCTGCTACCGCATGGCAGGTGGTACTGGAGCACCAAGTCTACATTGATGATTGCTCCGATAGAGATGGTCACCTCGCTTCGAGTTCTTAGGAAACTATGCAGTATTTAGTTTTTTAATGTATTATTTCTTACATTGTTACACCAGGAAATCTTAAGTCTTATTACATACTGCCGGGAAGAACAACGTCAACTTACCAACATTACGACCAAGAATACGACTTTCCCGAAGAGGATCCTCTGTTCGGACCACCACCCAGGACAATGGATCTAATTAAAGTAGTCGACCCAAAACAACGGCGCCGCAGAAGGGGCAGACGAAGCGGCCACCTGGTCAGGCTCCGTAGACGTGCACACCGCCCACCACTCCCGAGTACACTACTAGCCAATGTCCAGTCTCTTGACAACAAAGGTAAATGAAATTCAAGCAACGGTCTGTTTCATGGAAACATGGCTCTCTCGGGATATGTTGTCGGAATCGGTTAGGCCACCGGGCTTCTCCATGCATCGCGGGTGTATGCTTCATGATTAACGACTCATGGTGTAATCATAATAACATACAGGAACTCAAGTCCTTCTGCTCACCTGATCTAGAATTCCTTACAATCAAATGCCAGCCATTTTACCTACAGTACCAAGACAATTCTCATGAGTTATAGTCACAGCTGTATACATTCCCCCTCAAGCAGACACCAAGACAGCCATCAAAGAACTTCACTGGACTATATGCAAACTGGAAACCATATATCCTGAGGCTGCATTTATTGTAGCTGGGAATTTTAACAAAGCAAATCTGAGAACAAGGCTACCTAAATTCTGCCAGCATATTGATTGCGCTACGCACATGGGCAATACCCTCGACCACTGCTACTCTAACTTCCACAATGCATACAAAGCCCTCCCCTTGGCAAATCTGACCACGACACCAGCTTGCTCCTACCGTCTTATCGGCAGAAACTCAAACAGGATGTACCAGTGACGAGAACCATTCAACGCTGGTACGACCAATTGGAAGCCACACTTCAAGATTGTTTTGATCACACGGACTGGAATATGTTCCGGTCAGCCTCAGAGAACAACATCTACCTATACGCTGACTTGGTGAGTACATTTATAAAGAAGTGCATTGGAGATGTACTCACTGTGACTATTAAAACCTACCCTAACCAGAAACCATGGATGGATGGCGGCATTTGCGCAAAACTGAAAGCGCGACCCACCGCATTTAACCATGGAAAGAGGTCTGAGAATATGACTAATATAAACAGTGGTTATTCCCTCCGTAAGGTAATTGTCACGACTTCCGCCGAAGTCGGCTCCTCTCCTTGTTTGGGCGGCGTTCGGCGATCGACGTCACCGGCTTTCTAGCCATCGCCGCTCCATTTTCCATAGATCCATTTGTCTTGTGTTGTTTCCATACACACCTGGTTTTCATTTCCCCAATTAAGCTACTTGTATTTAACCCTCTGTTTCCCATCATGTTTTGTGTGTAATTGTTTCATGTTATGTGGTGTTAGTTTATGCGCTTTACTTTTATGTTCCGTTTTTTGAGCACGTTTGATTTATTTAGTGCTCTCGTTTTGGAACTATAATAAAAGTGCGCCTGTTCATTTTACTCTGCTCTACTGCACCTGACTTCGCTTCCAATACACCTTTTGACAGCAATCAAACAAGCGAAATGCCAGTACAGGGACAAGGTGGAGTCGCAATTCAACGGCTCAGACACGAGACATATGTGGCAGGGTCTACAGGAAATCACGAACAACAAAAAGAAAACCAGCCACGTCACGGACCTCGACGTCACGCTTCCAGACAAACGAAACACCTTCTTTGCCCGCTTTGGGGATAATACAGTGCCACCGTCATGGCCCGCTAACAAGGACTGCGCCCCCCCCCCCTTCTCCGTGGCTGATGTAAGTAAAACATTTAAACGTGTTAACCCTCGCAAGGCTGCTGGCCCAGATGGCATCCCTAGCCGCGTCCTCAGCATGCGCAGACCAGCTGGCTGGTGTGTTTACAGACATATTCAATCGCTCCCTATCCCAGTCTGTTGTCCCCACATGCTTCAAGATGGCTACCATTGTTCCTGTACCCAAGAAGGCAAAGATAACTGGACTAAATGACTACCACCCCGTAGCACTCACTTCGGTCATCATGAAGTGCTTTGAGAGGCTAGTCAAGGATCATATCACCTCCACCTTACTGGCCACCCTAGACCCACTTCAGTTTGCATACCGCCCCAACAGGTCCACAGACGACGCAATTGCCATCACACTGCACACTGCCCTAACCCATCTGGACAAAAAGGATTACCTGTGTAAGAATGCTGTTCATTGACTACAGCTCAGCATTCAACACCATAGTACCCTCCAAGCTCATCATCAAGCTGGAGGCCCTGGGTTTCAACCCCGCCCTGTGCAGTTGGGTCCTGGACTTTCTGACGGACCACCCCCAAGTGGTGAAGGTAGAAAACAACATCTCCACTTCACTGACCCTCAACACTGGGGCCCCACAAGGGTGCGTGCTCAGCCCCCTCCTGTACTTCCTGTTCACCCACAACTGCGTGGCCATGCACGCCTCCAACTCAATCATCAAGTTTGCAGACGTCACAACAGTAGTGGGCTTGATTACCAACAACGACGAGACAGCCTACAGGGAGGAGGTGAGGGCACTTAGACTGTGGTGTCTGGAAAACAACCTCTCACTCAACATCAATAAAACAAAGGAGATGATCGTGGACTTCAGGAAACAGCAGAGGGAGCACCCCCCTATCCACATTGAAGGGACAGCAGTGGAGAAGGTGGAAAGTTTTAAGATCCTCGGCGTACACATCACAGCCAAACTGAAATGGTCTATCCACACAGACAGTGTGGGGAAGAAGGCGCAACAGAGCCTCTTCAACCTTAGGAGGCTGAAGAAATTTGGCTTGTCACTTAAAACCCTGACAAACTTTTACAGATGCACAATCGAGAGCATCTTGTTGGGCTGTATCACAGCCTGGTACGGCAACTGCACCACCCTCAACCGCAAGGCTCTCCAGAGGGTGGTGCAGTCTGCACAACACATCACCGGGGGCAAAGTACCTGCCCTCCATGACACCTACAGCACCCAATGTCAGAGGATGGCCAAAAAGATCATCATGGACATCAACCACCCAAGCCACTGCCTGTTCACAACGCTACCATCCAGAAGGCGAGGTCAGTACAGACGCATCAAAGCTGGGACGAGAGACCGAAAAACAGCTTCTATCTTAAGGCCATCAGACTGTTAAACAGCAATCACTAACTCAGAGAGGCTGTTGCCTACATTGAGACCCAATCACTAGTCACTTTAAACAATGCCACTTTAAATAATGCCACTTTAATAATGTTTACATATCTTACATTACTCATATCACATGTATATATTGTATTTTATACCATCTATTGCACCTTGCCATCGCTCATCCATATACTTACATGTACATATTCTCATTCACCCCTTTAGATTTGTGTGTATTAGGTAGTTGTTGGGGAATTGTTAGATTACTTGTTAGTTACAGTGAGGGAAAAAAGTATTTGATCCCCTGCTGATTTTGTCCGTTTGCCCACTGACAAAGAAATGATCAGTCTATAATTTTAATGGTAGGTTTATTTGAACAGTGAGAGACAGAATAACAACAACAAAAATCCAGAAAACCGCATGTCAAAAATGTTATAAATTGATTTGCATTTTAATGAGGAAATAAGTATTTGACCCCTCTGCAAAACATGACTTAGTACATGGTGGCAAAACCCTTGTTGGCAATCACAGAGGTCAGACGTTTCTTGTAGTTGGCCACCAGGTTTGCACACATCTCAGGAGGGATTTTGTCCCCCTCCTCTTTGCAGATCTTCTCCAAGTCATTAAGGTTTCGAGGCTGACGTTTGGCAACTCGAACCTTCAGCTCCCTCCACAGATTTTCTATGGGATTAAGGTCTGGAGACTGGCTAGGTCACTCCAGGACCTTAATGTGCTTCTTCTTGAGCCACTCCTTTGTTGCCTTGGCCGTGTGTTTTGGGTCATTGTCATGCTGGTGCATATTACCTCAATTACCTCGACTGACCTGTACCCCCGCACATTAACTTGGTACTGATACCCCCTGTTTATAGCCTAGTTATTGTTATTTTATTGTGTTACTTTTTATACTTAAGTTTATTTAGTAAATATTTTCTTTACTCTTATTTTTCTTAAAACTGCATTATTGGTTTAAGGGCTTGTAAGTAAGCATTTCTACACCTGTTGTATTCTGCACATTTGACAATTACAATTTGATTTGAATGTGAATTTTCTTGTTTGCTTTTGGCCCTATGCAGCTCGTTGAGTGCGGTCTTATTGCCATCATCGGTTTGTGGTGGTAAATAGAAATCTACAAAAACTAAAGATCGCACACCAGCTGTTGTTAACAATGAGACGCACCCCTCCTCCCTTTATCTTACCCGATTATGCTGTCCGGTCTTGACAATGCATAGAAAAACCAGCGAGTTATATATCCATGTCCTCGTTCAGCCCCGAATCTGATAAATATAGGATATTACAGTTTTTCAGGTCCTTTTGATAGGATAGTCTGAGCTCATCCAGTTTGTTCTCCAGTGACTGAACGTTGGCCAATAGAACAGAGGGCATCCAATTTGTTTTCCAGTGACTGAACGTTGGCCAATAGAACTAAGGGTATTGACGGTCTATTTGCTCACGGACGTAGTCTTGTCAGGTTGCTGCCTCACCTGTCTCTCTTTCACCCCCACTTCCTCTTTCAAGTCCCTGGATTCGGGCCTAGTCCGGAGTAAGCAGAACATCCAGAGCTGACTACTCGTTGAAGTAGACATTTTCTTCTAAATCGAGGTTAGTGATCGCTGTTCTGATGTCCAGAAGCCGTTTTAGATCGATGGCAGAGACATCCAAGATGGCGTAGCAGTCAGACGTCTTTATCTTTGTCCTGTCGTGTCTTGTTACATCTTTTTCTTCGCATATCTTTTTCAAATATTTTCCTAAACCTCAACTTCTAAATACTCTCCTGCAACCCGCCTCACCCAATGTGGCGTGGATCTGTTTTTTTCTAAAGTATTTCTATTTACTTCGGATCTGGAATCCCTCAACTGAAGCTAGCCAGCTAACTACCTACCAGCTATCAGTCAGCAAACCATTGCTAGCAGTCATCAGCTAACCTTAAGCTCGGAAAGCTCTCGCCAGTTCGAACAACGTGACTCAGACCAGAGCATAACGGACCTATTATAATTTTTTATATTTTTTTCCACTCATATCCCCGGATTCCTACCGCAAACTCATTTTCATCTGGGTCTTCGCAACTAGCTAACCACAATCCCGGGTGACTACTCCTGGCTAGCGTTTCCATCCAGGAGCAAGCACCAATTAGCCTGAAGCTAGCCCTTCCAGGGCTCCTGTGCTGCCACCGAAGCCCACTCCTGGGCTACAATATCCGGACCCCTTCTACTGCCGGTATGGGGTACGGAACCCCGCCGATCCTCTACGACTGGAATACCGACATAATCTGCCCGAGGATTCCAACAGCCCCCTCAGGCGCAACGTCCACTGAAGGCCCATTCTGCTAACCGCAGCCTGCTAGCTACCTAGAGCTACTTGGAACCCTACTAATTCCACGACTGGTCTATCGACGTCACCGCACGAAGAGGCAAAAACAGAATTACCCACATCGCGACGTCCCCCAAAGGCTAACTTGCTAGCCCGGGTCTGTTAACTGCTAGCTTGCTTGCCCCGGTCTGCTAACTGCTAGCTTGCCTGCCCCGGTCTGCTAACTGCTAGCTTGCCAGCCCCGGTCTGCCAACTGCTTGCTTGCTAACCCGGTCTGCTAACTGCTAGCTTGCCAGCCCCGGTCTGCTAACTGCTAGCTTGTTTAGCCCTGGCCTACTAACTGTTAGCTTGTTAGCATCGGCCTGCTAACTGTCTGAATCGCCGTGTCCCCAGTCAGCCCAACCAATCACTGGACCCATATGTTCACTTGGCTACGCATGCCTCTCTCTAATATCAATATGCCTCATCCTGTACGGTCCTGGTTAGTGATTACTGTCTTATTTCACTGTAGAGCCTCTAGCCCTGCTCAATATGCCTTAACTAACCATGTTGTTCCACCTCCTACATATGCGATGACATCACCTGGTTTAAACGTCTCTAGAGACTATATCTCTCTCATCATTACTCAATGCCTAGGTTTACCTCCAATGCACTCACATCCTACCTTACCTTTGTCTGTACACTATGCCTTGAATCTATGCTATCGTGCCCAGAAACCTGCTCCTTTTAATCTCTGTTCCGAACGTGCTAGACGGCCAGTTCGTATAGCCTTTGGCCGTACCCTTATCCTACTTCTCCTCTGTTCCTCTGGTGATGTGGAGGTTAATCCAGGCCCTGAAGTGCCTAGCTCCACTCCCACTCCCCAGGTGCTCTCATTTGTTGACTTCTGTAACCGTAAAAGCCTTGGTTTCATGCATGTTAACATTAGAAGCCTACTCCCTAAGTTTGTTTTACTCACTGCTTTAGCACACTCTGCCAACCCGGATGTCTTAGCCGTGTCTGAAACCTGGTTTAGGAAAACCACCAAAACCCTGAAATCTCCATCGCTAACTATAACATTTTCCGCCAAGATAGAACTGCCAAAGGGGGTGGTGTTGCAATCTACTGCAAAGATAGCCTACAGAGTTCTGTATTACTATCCAAGTCTGTACCCAAACAATTCGAGCTTCTACTTCTAAAAATTCACCTTTCCAGAAACAAGTCTCTCACTGTTGCCGCTTGCTATCAACCTCCCTCTGCCCCCAGCTGTGCCCTCGATACCATATGTGAATTGATTGCCCCCCATCTATCTTCTGAGCTCGTGCTACTAGGTGACCTAATCTGGGACATGCTTAATACCCCGGCCATCCTACAATCTAAGCTTGATGCCCTCAATCTCACACAAATTATCAATGAACCTACCAGGCACAACCCCAAATCCGTAAACACGGGCACCCTCATAGATGTCATCCTAACTAACTCGCCCTCCAAATACACCTCTGCTGTTTTCAATCAAGATCTCAGTGATCACTGCCTCATTGCCTGCATCCGTAATGGGTCTGCGACCAAACGACCACCCCTCATCACTGTCAAACGCTCCCTAAAACACTTCTGCGAGCAGGCCTTTCTAATCGACCTGGCCGGGGTATCCTGGAATGACATTGACCTTATCCCATCAGTAGATGATGCCTGGCTATTCTTTATAAATGCCTTCCTCACCATCTTAAATAAGCATGCCCCACTCAATAAATGTAGAACTAGGAATAGATATAGTCCTTGGTTCACTCCAGACCTGTCTGCCCTTGACCAGCACAAAAACATCCTGTGGCGTTCTGCATTAGCATTGAATAGCCCCCGTGATATGCAACTTTTCAGGGAAGTTAGGAACAAATATACAGGCAGTTAGAAAAGCTAAGGCTAGCTTTTTCAAACAGAAATTTGCACCCTGTAGTACTAACTCAAAAAAGTTCTGGGACACTGTAAAGTCCATGGAGAATAAGAGCACCTCCTCCCAGCTGCCCACTGCTCTGAGGCTAGGAAACACTGTTACCACCAATAAATCCACTATAATTGAGAATTTCAATAAGCATTTCTCTACGGCTGGCCATGCTTTCCACCTCGCTACCCCTACCCCGGTCATTGCCCGGCACCCTCCACAGCAACCCGCCAAAGCCCCCACCATTTCTCCTTCACACAAATCCAGATAGCTGATGTTCTGAAAGAGCTGCAAAATCTGGACCCATACAAATCAGCTGGGCTAGACAATCTGGACCCTCTCTTTCTAAAATGATCTGCCAAAATTGTTGCTACCCCTATTACTAGTCTGTTCAAACTCTCTTTCGTATCGTCTGAGATTCCCAAAGATTGGGAAGCTGCCGCGGTCATCCCCCTCTTCAAAGGGGGTGACACTCTAGACCCAAACTGCTACAGACCTATATCTATCCTACCCTGTCTTTCTAAAGTCTTCTAAAGCCAAGTTAACAAACAGATTACCGACCATTTCGAATCCCACCGTACCTTCTCCGATATGCATTCTGGTTTCAGAGCTGGTCATGGGTGCACCTCAGCCACGCTCAAGGTCCTAAACTACATCATAATCGCCATCGATAAGAGACATTACTGTGCAGCCGTATTCATCGACCTGGCCAAGGATTTCGACTCTGTCAATCACCACATTCTTATTGACAGACTCGACAGCCTTGGTTTCTCAAATGATTGCCTCGCCTGGTTTACCAACTACTTCTCTGCTAGAGTTCAGTGTGTCAAATCGGAGGGCCTGTTGTCTGGACCTCTGGCAGTCTCTATGATTCTCTGACCCACCTCTATGCAGACGACACCATTCTGTATATTTCTGGCCCCTCTTTGCACACTGTTAACTAACCTCCAGACGAGCTTCAATGCCATACAACTCTCCTTCCGTGGCCTCCAACTGCTCTTAAACGCAAGTAAAACTAAATGCATGCTATTCAATCGATCACTGCCCGCACCTGCTCGCCCGTCCAGCAACACTACTCTGGACGGCTCTGACTTAGAATACGTGGACAACTACAAATACCTGGGTGTCTGGTTAGACTGTAAACTCTCCTTCCAGGCGCACATTAAGCATCTCCAATCCAAAATTAAATCTAGAATCGGCTTCCTAGATCGCAACAAAACATCCTTCACTCATGCTGCCAAACATACCCTCGTAAAACTGACCATCCTACTGATCCTCGACTTCGGTGATGTCATCTATAAAATAGCCTCCAACACTCTACTCAACAAACTGGATGCAGTCTATCACAGTGCCATCCGTTTTGTCACCAAAGCCCCATAAACTACCCACCATTGCGACCTGTACGCTCTCGTTGGTTGGCCCTCGCTTCATACTCGTCACCAAACCCACTGGCTACAGGTTATCTACAAGTCTCTGCTAGGTAAAGCCCCGCCTTCTCTCAGCTTACTGGTCACCATAGCAGCACCCACTCGTAGCACGCGCTCCAGCAGGTATATCTCACTGGTCACCCCCAAAGCCAATTCCTCCTTTGGTCGTCTTTCCTTCCAGTTCTCTGCTGCCAATGACTGGAACGAACTGCAAAAATCTCTGAAGCTGGAGACTCATATCTCACTCACTAGCTTTAAGCACCAGCTGTCAGAGCAGCTCACAGATCACTGCCGCTGTACATAGCCAATCTGTAAACAGCCCATCTATCTACCTACCTCATCCCCATACTGTATTTATTTATTTATCTTGCTCCTTTGCACCCCAGTATCTCAACTTGCACATTCATCTTCTGCACATCTACCATTCCAGTGTTGAATTGCTATATTGTAATTACTTCGCCACCATGGCCTATTTATTGCCTTAACTTACCTCATTTGCACTCACTGTATGTAGACTTTTTGTTTTCTTTTGTTTTACTGTATTATTGACTGTATGTTTTGTTTATTCCATGTGTAACTCTGTGTTGTTGGATGTGTCGAACTGCTTTGCTTTATCTTGGCCAGGTTGCAGTTGCAAATGAGAACTTGTTCTCAACTAGCCTACCTGGTTAAATAAAGAACTTGTTCTCAACTAGCCTACCTGGTAAATAAAGAACTTGTTCTCAACTAGCCTACCTGGTTAAATAAAGGACTTGTTCTCAACTAGCCTACCTGGTATAATAAAGGACTTGTTCTCAACTAGCCTACCTGGTTAAATAAAGGACTTGTTCTCAACTAGCCTACCCGGTTAAATAAAGGACTTGTTCTCAACTAGCCTACCTGGTTAAATAAAGGACTTGTTCTCAACTAGCCTACCTGGTTAAATAAAGGACTTGTTCTCAACTAGCCTACCTGGTTAAATAAAGGTGAAAAAAAAGATAACTGTAAAAAAACACAAAATAGCAGAATTGGTCAGGAGCCCATAAAACAGCTTCTATCCACTGTAGCCGCCGTCTTACATTTTACTGACAATTAGGCCTACCCCTATAATGACAATTCGGCCTATCTCTATTTGTTTGCAGATCCAAGAGGACCAAACAGTAGATTAGTAATGATTATACTTTTGATTAATAACATCAACTTAAGTATGATCCTGATTAATACATTATGTAATTGCACAGTGGGCCTTCTTGGATGAGACAAAATAAATTATTGTGGAATGATTGAAGTCTATAGCTCCAACAGAGGACATAACTGTAACGATGTGCGCTGAGAATCGGGAAGTAAGTTCAGGGAGTGAGTGTTTAAATAAATAAACACAACATAAGAACCACGAACAGGAACAGAAACAATAACACCTGGGGAAGGAACCAAAGTAGTGACATATATAGGGAAGGTAATCAGGGAAGTGATGGAGTCCAGGTGAGTCTGATGATGCGTAACGATGGTAACAGGTGTGCGCCATAACGAGCAGGCTGGTGACCTAGAGGCCAGAGAGGGAGCACACGTGACAATAACATAGAATGTGCAGTGTTTGCTTTTAGGCATTACTTGCATCCTACATATCAAAAGCTTTGCGATGATGAAATTACAGAATAAGATATAGCAATTCATGATAAATGTCCTCTGCCTCATCACCAACTTTGTGAACAGAGTTGGATAAAACAGAGGCTAGTCCGCGAGACCAGTTCCCTTCAAAGAAGGGAATATCACATTGAGCATCCCCTGAAAGCTCCCTGATAATACCAAATGTCTAATCTCAAGCTGAGGTATCATGTCGTTTGTTCTCCTATTCCAAGACAAGCCCCCCTTGGCCCTGGCCAAGGAGAAGGGAGTGTGTTGGCTACATACCAGTCAATCCTCACAAATTAATCACATTTTATTTGTCACATGAGCAGAATACAACCGGTGTAGACCTTACAGTGAAATGCTTACGAATTGGGAATTCTATAGTGTTTTGCACATTGCAATTGTTTTGCCTAAATTGTTTGACCATCTCCCATGAACTGCCAGCTCCCTGAACTACTTTATAGGTGAAAGAAGCCAACATTAACCATTTCAGACAACAAAATGAGCTGCTAACGCAGGAGAGGTTAGAAGGCGTGACATGTTGTAGGTTTACATTGACCTTCGGCTAAAGTTGTCCTGAACACTTCACCCCTCAATTCCTCAAGTATCACCTTTAAAGTTATACATTAACTCCCTCAATTATCTTGTCAGCAGATCAACAGTTTTGGAATTTCTAGTGTGTTTAGCTGTTCGAACCGAAACATACCTTATTATGCCAAAATTACATAGTGTAAACCGAATCCCATCCAATGAACATAACAGGTTAAATTGTGTTATTTTACAAGTTTCTCAAAGCTATAGTTTGCAACTATACTGAACAAAATTATAAATGCAACATGTAAAGTGTTGGTCCCATGTTTCATGAGCTGAAATAAAAGATCCCAGAAATGTTCCATATGCACAAAAAGCTTATTTCTCTACAATTTTACACAGAAGTTAGTTTACATCCCTCTTAGTGAGAATTTCTCCTTTACCAAGATAAACCATCCAGCTGACAGGTGTGGCATATCAAGAAGCCGATTAAACAGCATGATCATTACACAGGTGCACCTTGTGCTGGGGACAATAAAAGGCTACTGCAGTTTTGTCACACAACACAATGCTACAGATGTCTCAAGTTTTGAGGGAGTGTGCAATTGGCATACTGACTGCAGGAATGTCCACCAGAGCTGTTGCCAGAGACTTGAATGTTTGTTTCTCTAAACTGCCTACAATGTCGTTTTAGAGAATTTGGCGGTACGTCCAACTGGCCTCACAACCGCATACCACGTGTAACCACGCCAGCCTAGGACCTGCACATCCAGCTTCTTCACCTGTGGGATGGTCTGAGACCAGCCACCCGGACAGCTAATGAAACTGTGGGTATGCACAACCAAAGAATTTCTGCACAAACTGTCAGAAGCCGTCTCAAAGAAGGTCATCTGCGTGCTCGTCATCCTCACCAGGGTCGTAACCTGTATGCAGTTCGGCATCGTAACCGACTTCAGTGGGCAAATGCTCACCTTCACTGGATGAATCGCGGTTTCAACTGTACCGGCAGATGGCAGACAGTGTGTATGGCGTCATGTGGGCAAGCGGTTCGCTGATATCAGCGTTGTGAACAGAGTGCCCCATGGTGTCGGTGGGGTTATGGTATAGGCAGGTATAATCTATGCACAATGAACACAATTGGATTTTTATCAATGGCAATTTAAATGCACGGAGAAACCGTGACGAGATCCTGAGGCCCATTGTCGTGCCATTCATTAACCACCATCACCTCATGTTTCCACATGATAATGCACGGCCCCATGTCGCAAGGATCTGTACATAATTCCTGGAAGCTGAAAATGTCCAGTTCTGCCATGGCCTGTATACTCACCAGACATGTCACCTAATGAGCATGTTTGGGATGCTCTGGATCGATGTGTACGACAGTGTGTTCCAGGTCCAGACAATATCCAGCAACTTCGCACAGCCATTGATGAGGAGTGGGACAACATTCCACAGGCCACAATCAACAGCCTGATCAAGTCTATGCGATGGAGATGTGTCGCACTGCATGAAGCTAATGTTGGTCACACCAGATACTGACTGGTTTTCTGATCCACGCCTCTACCTTTTTTTAAAGGTATCTGTGACCAACAGATGTATATCTATATTCCCAGTCATCAATCCATAGATTAGGGCCTAATTTATTTATTTCAATTGACTGATTTCCTTATATGAACTGTAAAATCTTTGAAATTGTTGCATGTTGCTTTTATATTTTTGTTCAGTGTTTATAACAAGTATATAACTTTTCTACTTGCAAAGTTTGCGTCTGTAAACATCTGTAAGCTTAATGCCTCTTAAGTTTATGAAGTAACTGATTTAAGTGCATGTACTGTATGTAACTACTGAGAAACAACAATTAATTTTGAACTTCCTAAAATTTGACCATAGCTTTGAGTATCAAAGCTCCAACTTGCCAACTAAGCATGTCTGACAAAGTCCTTGCTGGCTGCAGGACAGAGACCTCTGTTCTGTCGGCTTGCAGTTTAGAGTTGGTGATTTGTAGATAAGCCAGTGTGTTCTACTAAACCCACCATTATAGCACGCTTGTGCCGCCTGTGCTGTAATTTACTGTGAACTAACTGTTAGGAGGAGACCCCAGAGCCTGTAATTCTACTGTTTGTCCTCTTCAGAGGGGCTGGATGACAGATTACTTCTGAATTTCAGTCGGTTTTGGTGGGATGGAGTTTTGGCCTGCCTGATGACATCAACAGGTGGTAAATTAGTTAATAGACCAATAAAGAGAGTTCGAAACCTCTATGCAAATAACAGCACATTTTCAGTTTTCCCCTCCCCACTCAGACCACTCCTAGACAGTCCTAGCAAAATTCTTACTTGAGAAATTGCTCTTTGTTAAGAAGCTATTTTTGTTTCTTTTTGACCATTTTAATTTAACTGTTTGCAGTGATGTTAGGCTGATGTATTTTTGTGGCGTTATGTGTTTAAAAAAATTATAGGGCTCCTGAGTGGCGCAGCGGTCTAAGGCACTGCATCTCAGTGCTAGAGGCGTCAATTTGTTCTTAACTGACTTGCCTAGTTAAATAAAGGTTGAATAACATTTAAAAAATAACCAGGTTGTATACTGTTAATAAAAATATGTTTCATTTTGCTACACATGGATGGAGAGAGAGTGAGCTATGAAGGACAGAGGTTTGAGTCCCCCTGCTGGACATCAGATACGGTCATGTTTTCCAGCAGCTTGTCAACAGTAAAAGAAGGACAAGTGCATAATGAGGAGTTGAATTAACTCAAGGTTGAGTTAACAGGTTTAGTTAACAGGCTAACTCAAGACAATGAAAAAGTGATAAGTGATAATGAAATAATCATAACAATGATAACAAAAAACACAAGGACACTAGAAATGGCTTAGGGTGTTATTCTTGTTCCAATAGTGCTGTATGATATTTTATATTAATAAAGCTTTATATAATAAGTATCAGCACATTATGTAGTTATTTATACATGGTCTGTGCTATCTGGGATCCTTGGGACATCCCTATCCCATTGAAGTTGACATTTTATATGGTAAAGTTTAGGGTTAAGGTTAGGTTCAGGTAAGGGCTATGGTTAAGGTTAAGGTAAGGATTAAAGTTAGGGTTAGAGTTTAGGGTATGGACGTCCCAAGGACCCCGGATAGCACTGACTATTTATATATGGTGTGGGATAATGTCTGTATGGAAAGGATAATAAAATGCCTACTTGTACAATAACAATGTTGCTTATGGCATTGGCATTCAGTTGAAATGTTTTTCTTTACTGTCTTTTGCTTTTATGTAAAAAACTAATATTTACAGTACTGTACAATACCATAGGCCTAATTATATGTGTATATCAAGGTGATGCCAGAAAGCAAAAAAACATAAATACTGGTTGCCAAATTGAAGCAATCTAAATGATCTCAAGATCTGAAGAGAGTGGGGACCAACCCTCAAATATAATTTGGTACATATGGAGCTGCTGAAAATTATAACATAACATTTCATGGCTGTTATTATACCCATCTATGGGCTTTCCTGAGATAATTTGTCTGGTATAACTTTTCTCTTGTTTCTTTTATTTCAAGAACATCTGTTTCTTTATGACCAAGTTGTGCCTCCTTTGGAAAGGTTTGAATTGTTGCAATAACGTCAGACGGAAGCAATATCCTTTTTTGGTGATATCCTGTTAGAGTTATTTTGAATGGCTCGTCAGACAATTGAAAAGTGTAGCCTATTTTGAGGCCACACAAACTCGAGAGCTGCTTCGTGATGAGAGCCCCCGCAGTCTCCACTTGACCGGTGCGGCTCGAGACTATAAATTGGTTCGCAATGGTCATGGGGAGGACATGAACACCTGTATCTGCAAGTAGATTGTAGTTGGGGAAATTTGACTTATCTCGTCAGAGAAGCTTTTCGAAAGCAAGAAGAAAGTCTAATGCTCAGGAGGACCAGGGACAGAGAGCAGAAATGGAGAGCCCCATAAATGAAGACAGGCAAGTCATATTATCTATGAATTTATGTTTTTTTAATTTGCCTACAAGTTGACAAATTAAAAGGTATGTCTGGTCAATGAATGGCTTAAATTGAATGCACAATCTGGGATATCAATGAATGCCTTAAATTGAATGCACAATCTGGGATATCAATGAATGACATTGACTCTTGAAGAATATAGGCCTATGCCTTATGATCCTATTCGTTGTATAACTGTCATGCCCAGAATAACCAATACTCTATGGTGTTATGGTTATTTGAGTCTTGGTAAACAGATTCCAGAATGTGGTTTTAATTTAACAAAATATAGGAAATGATGCATTTAAATACCGTTATCATACAGTATGGTAATTGTGGTCTGAAAGTTTATTTATTTTACATGATTTCTCTTAGATTTATCTGCCGACCGTTTTACAAGGAAAATTATAAAGACATGAAGTTGGATGATTGGTCACCTCCAGATGCTGATCTTACACAGAAGATGGTGACCCAAATAGAACACTATCTTTCTGATGAAAATCTAGCAAAAGATGCATTCCTTTTAAAACATGTGAAAAGAAACAAGATGGGTTATGTGAACATAAAGCTGCTGACATCTTTTAAAAAGGTGAGTTACTTTTCTTTTTCCTAATTTTCCAACTAATTGAAAAAAATATCCTGTTTTAAATATGTTGACTTCAATTTTGTTATAACACATTTTTATATCAAGGCATTGAGATATTAACTTGACACTTACATCCATGTTCTATTAGATGAAGCCTCTGACCAAAGACTGGCGAGTCACAGCCTATGCCCTAAATTACTCCTCCAAACTAGAAGTCAACAAGGAGGGCAACAAGGTCCGTCGCAAAGACCCAGTACCAGAGTCCCTCCTGCTTCAGATGCCCAGCAGACTTCTGTTTATGTGGAACATCTCTGCTGAGCTGACCTCTAGTGGCAATGGTGATGATGAAGACGTCCCTGCACCCCAGAGGAGCACTATGGAAACTGCCATCACTCTCCTGGAGCCCTTTGGAAGCATCTGCACAGTGAGGGTGTTCCGGCCGGGGAAGGAGCTCCCACCAGAAGTCCAGAGGTTCGCCTACAGGTACCCTGAGCTGTGCTCCCAGGAAAGTGTTCTGGTAGAGTATGAGGACTTGGAAGGCGCCGGCAGAGCCTACCACCAGCTGTCCCAGTCCGAGGACTTTGTGAGAGTCGTCCTGATCGGGATGACATCGAAAAAGAAAGCAGGGCATAAGTTGGGAGGCTGCGTTGAGGACAGAGGTGCCGGTAAAGGTGTATCAATCGCCAACCGCTGCTTGGAGCAGCACCAGTTCCGAAGGGAAGACTCTTCGGCGTGGAGTTCGTCCGGCGAATCCGAGATGGCCTCTCCGATGCACATGCCTCGGTTCTCCTCGGGCCAGGTATGCAGGAGCCCCTGGGACAGCCCTCGCTCTAGCCCCTACCACAGCCCCAGGGTCCTCCGGGCACCTCTGCCCACCCCTCCGCGGGTCTCCCCGCTCCTGGCCTCCGAGATGTGGAGGAGCCCCGACACCAGCCCGGATCTCAGTCGACGCAACTACGAGAACCCGTCCGATAGCAGCAGCCTCTGGTTCCAGAGGCGTAAACTGGCTGCGGTGCAAACCTCCTCCCAGGATGACAGCAGCAGCAGTAAGCAGGGTCGTCTGGGCATTAACAGGGTCCCAATGGGAGATTCCTTGCCCCCCGGGGTCATCCGGTTCCCCTACGGGCCAGATGGGACAAGAGGATTTCCCAGCTCCTTCGTAGGAAGAACACTTCAGTACACCCTCAAGACATGACCTCAGACCAATGCTGTTCATGTTGTTTGTTATATGTTTTAGGAAGTAATCTACTGAATTGTATAGATTTTATCATTTTATAGTCAATGGAGTATTTCCACTGAACATGCTATAAGGACTAGTACTTCTGTTATGCTGTTAAATCCTGTGGCTAACATCTCAACATCTACCCACACAGTGACTATAACTTAACTTCCTATCTTTCCTCATTCTATGACTCAGCTGCAGTTATTTATATTCTTAAAAGGCCCAGTGCAGTCAAAAACGTGATGTTCTTGTGTTTTAGATATATTTTGACACTATGAGGTTGGAATAATAATGTGGTAATGGCCTGTTAGTGTAAGAGCTGTTTGAAAAAGCCACCTGAAAGTTCTGCCTGTTTTGGTGACATCACCAGGCAGTATATTAGTCAATAAGACCAATAAGAGTTCCAAACCTCTCTGCCAATAACAGCTAGTTTTCCCCTCCCCACTCAGACCACTCCCAGACAGTCCTAGCAAAATTCTTGCTCGAGAAATTGCTCTTTGCTTAGAAGCTTTGTTTCTTTTTGACAATTTTTAATTGAAAACAATCACAGTAAGGTAATTGTTACCCAGAAATGATTTGAGTGCAGGTCAACATTGCACCGTGCTCTAGTGGAGAAAAGCTATTTGTTATAATACAGCCTGAAAATAAACTTCAGTATTTTCGATTTGAATGAGAAACTGCCAATACGAATGTCGCCATGACAACATGGGAAACTGTCTGAGCCCTCTTGTACTGTGGAGAGAGTCCCTGCACCACAGCAAAGGGCTTCTATTCTGATTCAAAAAGCTGACAAAAGGGGTTTGACAATGACGAAAATGATGCCTCGTGAGAGCTCTTTTGTTGCCAATTTCGGTGTGTCTATTAAAATGTATGACGAAGTCTTTTGAATGGCTCAGGAGCGTTTACATGATTACTGTGAACTCCACCACCCATCATAAAAATCACATTAGTATGAAAAGTAGGGGACAAAAAAAAAGCATAATTTCCCATCCCATATCTGTTGCTGGCCAATCAATGACCACCACAGGGAAAGATAACACACATCAGCCTGAATGGTGTACACTACCCATACAGATGTGAAGAAATAAGACAAATCAAAATCATCATACTGTGTTAAAGCAAAGGGTGGACAATGAATGAGTTTAATAATATTTCATATAAGGAATGTGTTAAAACACAGAAAACTGATTTTTCCTAGATGTCTTGTCCAGAGACAGCAATGGGTTAAAAACTGGAACAATTAGTGCTTTATCTCACAACGCGACATAATCCGAACCCATCTCAACATAAACAAATGAAAAACAGACCATGGGTCCTCTGAAGATGCATGTATTTTTCACAACACTCAAAATCACTGGCTTGTGATCAAAATAAAAAAAGGGTCAAACAAACTAATTTTATTTAAAGAAAAATCTCAAAACGAATTTGATCTTACTTCTAAGGATTGGTCTTAGTGCAGTTCCCCTGTACATGACAAACACTCAGATCCTGTTCAATCCAACTAGCGCACAAACAAAAACACCCTAGAAACATATACAGTAGATAGCAAGTACTGTAGCTGGCAATCTGATTTTGCCATTCCTTTGGAGCGGTGCCACATTTCTTGCCTTACGTGCCATATTTCAATGTCATATTTTTACTTTACATTACATTTTAAATTGTGGACAAACAGAGCATTAGTAAAAAAGCCAAACTAAATATTATGCTTTCCAGGACGCAAATATATGAGGGGTTGGTATCCATTTATGGAGAAAAACATTTTCTGTTGTTGAAATTATCAGTCAGGTGGTATCTGTGGTTAGTAACTAGCTGCTCTGTAAGCTCGTTACTAACGCTAACAAATCCTGATGCAAGCTTTGGTCTTCAACTGATTGATAAAGAGGACAACTTCATTTGTTAGACTAACATGAGGACGAAGGTCTAGTATTACATAGCGCTGTCGTGGACAGTAATTTACAGTGCATTCACCATTTTGTATCTGAGCAGCGTCCACCTGTCACAGTGGATGCCACAGCCTCATGGGACGTCCTCATTGGGACGTGCACAAGTTCAGACACTGGGCAGCCATTTTGGATCAAAAGACCTCCAGGTCGGCAGCGTTGTAGACTACGGGTGTGTCCTCAGTGCCCATGGCAGGTTCTGGTTCCGGTTCCTGTTGGCCCTCCTCTTCGGCAACCACCTCTAGAGACTCCAAGGCCTCGTTGGTGTCGCTTGCGAACGTTTCTCTGGAGACGTCGTCGTGTTCCTGCAGGTTCAGTGTGTTGATGGCCTGCTTCATCTTCTTGGCAACCACGTGTCGCCTTCGCTTCTGCGCTGACTTCTTGCCCTTGTACTCCTTCTGGGTTTCGTCGTAAAATATTTCCTATTTAGAAATGAAATGTTTACAGAAATGTGATTATTAAAAACGTAGTGTGTGCATATGGGGAGTACAGAAAAAAAGATAGGCCGACACTGATTCAGTGGGCGGGATTAGAGAAGTGCATGAAAAGCCACTTGATTTTACAGTCTCAAAAGTGTCATACCTTAAGGTGCTCACTAGAGATACTGGGAGTGTTCTTCAGCAAGTTGAGATACACACCTCCAGGAGTCCGTCGCCTGCTGCCATCCTACAGTGAAGTGAACATATCAAATCATTTCACGCAGACTTAACAAATGGTTACAGAACAGTCTAGCATAAAGGTACTAATTCAAATATGTTTTAGAAAGGCATGCAGTTACACAAGTGACGATTCATTGCGATAAGAATTGGGACATTATGGATATCATAACAGGAGTTGTCAATTAACTCAGCTGTATCGATCTCATATAAACTGAAACAAGAACAGATGCATACCATTATGTACACACCACCAGTTTCCTCAAGTGTGGCAGTCTCTCCAAGCAGTTCTATTGCTTTCTTCTTCCCAATGACTCTCACAATTCGCTCAATCAATTCCTTTTTGGGCTCTTGTAGCCTTGAGGGGAGAAAATGGATCCGCAAGTTAGTATGAGGTTATTGTACGACTGTGTGATATTGTTGACACTGTGGAAAGAAGAAAATAATGACATTTTATTTAGCCTGCATGGCAAGCCAAACATTTCATATGGCCAAATATGAAATAGCCAAGACATTCCAACCAACCAGCTCACCTGTGGGCTATCTCTTCAATCACCCTGTCGTCTGGGTCTTCCTCTGTGATCTCATACCGACCCTTGATGTCCATCTCAGCCCTGGGGCCCAGCCTCTCTTTGGCCGATCGCTTCCTCTTAAAATGGCCGCCTCCATTCTCTTCGGCGGCCGGCCCGCCACGCTTCATGTACTCGTCCAGCTGAGTGTCCAACATGGCTACCTCGCCCGGCTCCTGTTCCTCCCTCTCCTTCTCCATGAGCTTGCGGGCCAGGACGTAGTTGTAGGTCTCCACCTGCCTGCTGGCCATGCTAATGGCACCATCCACACCAAGGAAATCCAGCTCAGCTTCCACTGCCTGCTGGGTCTGCTCCTGAACCACAGAGCCCCAGATGTTGTTGACTTTGCGGCCGCCTGGGTTAGCCTGGGGGGCTCCGAAGTGAGGAGTGGAGACCGGGGCAGGTTGGGGAGCGTTGGAGCACTTCTGCCGCTTCCGCCTCCACACCGCTGCGTCCTCATCCGAGTCTGGTTCGCTATCGCTGGAGTCCACGGTTCTCATGGTGCTACGGTAGCTTGTGGCTGACGGGGCTGTCTGTGGAAGGGCCCTACTCTGGAAAGACTGGCCACTGAAAACAGGAGCTGCTGCAGGCATCTAGGTGGTAAGAGAAGAGAAGACTGTCAGATCATTTTCAGATTTAATTATACAAGGCCATTTAAAAACCTCTTAAACATTAAGTCTGGTACGCCTGACTTTGAGCGGTTCTGGACTGGTTCCCACCTACATGTGTGTGTGTGTACTGGGCGCTCTGTGAAAGGCGCAAAATAAATTGTTGTGCACTCTGTGAATGCTCTGGTGGTCCCACTTCACATGCCATTCTCCTCTCTCATCTGACATGCAGTATGTGAAATCTGACACTTCACTTGCATAAGGAGTGACATGTCACATTTTCTGGCCTATCCAGACAAAGGATCGATTTCCTTTGCCTGTGAAACTAGCAGCTCCGCTTACAATACTGGATATGAAACAGTAGACCCTAGAGATTGCAGCAAAATCAGTTTAATCTCACTGTGATATTCTCAGATGGATTTAGAGCTCTCAACATGAAAAATACCAAATAATTTTTTAGAATTGAAACAAGACCACTTTCTCTTCATCACAGAGGGATGAATCGGTGCTTAAAGCTGATGGTGTAATGAGTCAGCAGGCATTTGAATGGCGTCTCTGCTTCACTCAGAGGACGCTGGGCAGAAAATGCTCTGTTGTAAGTTATATGAAATGGTGCTAAATTTGTATTTTACAGTTATAAGAAAAGTGAAATATTATAGTAAGTCCTTTCTAAATAGATGTCTAAACTATATTTAGAAAGCATTTCAAGCCCTATTCCCCCCACTTTGTGGAATAGGAAAACAATGTATGATTTTCATATTTGTACTGTGTACTGGAGTCCTGAAAAGTGATTACCTCAGCAATTTATAGCTATTCATACTAGAAAGGTGCGATTTTAATATTTCTGGCAGTATAACTAGGTATTGTTTATGGCCCTCATGATAAATAATTACTTTGGGGGGTATACATTTTTACATAAAATTGTACAGGTTTTAATACCGAAGTAGTAGGCTCCTCTCATTACCGGTAGTTGACATGTATCTATCGTGGACAGATTCATGTGAAGTGACAATTTTGCAATAATTGTACTTCTAGATAACCGAGATTAGTCATTAGTTTAGTCATTGCCTAGTTAAATAATAATAAAGTCATTAGATGACATGCAGCAGTCATAAATTAGCTTGAGTGTCCACACCATAGCAACGCAAGCTAGCTAGTTAGCAAAATGTAGCACACGCTTTCGATGCACTGGGACCACTGAGATTTGCAAAAAATATATAGTAATCTGTGTGGACAACGTGCTCCTCCAGCAAACTGTAACTAAAGACTGTTCTTCAATTTGTGCTGTAGCTACGTTGCAAAGCTAGCGTCGCGAACGTAGCTAGCTAGCTAGCTAGCTTTAACTAACGTTTGCTTCTATTCCCACGTTGGCAGAATCAAACAATCCATATTGTTAATGTTTAAGAACGTCTAATATAAGTATTTTCTTACCTGGGGTTTAACGTCAACTGTGGTTCCCATTTCTGAATCAGAGTTTGATCCAGAAATCTCTCCATCCTCCAAATCATCCATTGTATCTCTGTTAACACCCGCCATTTCTCCAGTCTTACTCGGAAGTAAATAAAAGTACCCACACTTACGTCACAACTTTTTTTCCTCTTGCTAAATTATATTTAAATTGTTATAGTTTGTGATTCAAAAGCAAGACATGAACAATGCCCGTGTAAATATAGATTGTAGGTAGTTATATTTATTGAACTACAGTTTGCTGGTGTGTTCCTATACAAATGAACACTGAAAAATACTTAGCAGAGGACGGTTTCGATCCGTCGACCT
Organism: Salmo trutta; assembly: GCF_901001165.1. NCBI lineage: Eukaryota > Metazoa > Chordata > Actinopteri > Salmoniformes > Salmonidae > Salmo > Salmo trutta. Next base: position 40,579,391 of record NC_042979.1, read on the forward strand.
CTGGGTTATGGGCCCAGCACGCTTCCGCTGCGCCACTCTGCTTTAAGGGAACATCAGGTCAAATTGTATTTGTCACATGCGCCGAATAGAACAGGTGTAGACCTTACAGTGAAATGTTTACTTACAAGCCCTTAACCAACAATGCAGCTGTAATAAAATAGCCCCCAAAATTAAGATAAGAATAACAAATGATTAAAGAGCAGCAGTAAATAACAATAGCGGGGCTATAAACCAGGGGTACCAGTACAGAGTCAATGTGCGGGGACACCGTGTCGAGGTAATATGTACATGCAGGTAGAGTTATTAAAGTGACTATGCATAGATAATAATTGAGAGTAGCAGCAGCGTTCCAACGTGGGGGCAATGTAAATAGTATGGGTAGCCATTTGATTAGCTGTTCAGGATTCTTATGGCTTGGGGGTAGAAGCTATTTAGGAGCCTCTTGGACCTAGACTTGGCGCTACGGTACTGCGTGCCATGCGGCAGCAGAGAGAACAGTCTATGACTAGGGTTGCTGGAGGCTTTGACAATTTTTACGGCCTTCTGTGTAAAGTACTTAAGTAAAAATACTTGAAAATACTATTTAAGTCGTTTTTGGGGGTATCTGTACTTTACTTTACTATTTATATTTTTGAACAACTTTTACTTTTACTTCACTACATTCCTAAAGAAAATAATGTACTTTTTACTCCATACATTTTCCCTGACACCCAAAAGTACTCATTACATTTGGAATGATTAGCAGGACAGGAAAATGGTCCAATTGACGCACTTATCAAGAGAACATCCCTGGTCATCAGTACTGCCTGGCGGACTCTCTAAACACACATGCTTAGTTTGTAAATGATGTCTGAGTGTTGGAGTGTGCCCCTGGAAATCCATAAATTACAAAAACAAGAATATTGTGCTTTTGCTAGTTTGCTTAAAATAAGAAATTTGAAATGATTTCTACTTTTACATTTACTTTTGATACTTAAGTATACACTACCGGTCAAACATTTTTCAAACACCTACTAATTCAAAGGTTTTTCTTTATTTGTACTATTTTCTACTAAGTAGAATAATAGTGAAGACATCAAAACTATGAAATAACACATATGGAATCATGTAGCTATTTGAGATTCTTCAAATACTCCTTCGAGACTGTTGATTGAAAGAATGCCATGAGTATACAAAGCTGTCATCAAGGCAAAGGGTGGCTACTTTGAAGAATCTCAAATATAAAATAGATTTTGATTTGTTTAACACATTTTTGGTTACTACATGATTCCATATGTGTTATTTCATGGTTTTCTGTAGAAAATAGTAAAAATAAAGAAAAACCCTTGAATGAGTAGGTGCTCTAAAACCTTTGACCGGTAGTGTATTTAAAACAAATACTTTTTGACTTTTACTCAAGTAGTATTTTACTGGGCGACTTTCACTTTTACTTGAGTAATTTTCTATTAAAGTATCTTTACTTTTACTCAAGTATGACAGTTGGGTACTTTTTCTACCACTGAGTGTTTGGAATACATTGAGCTCATTGACAAAACAGACCATGGGACGCCTTTTCACATGGAGATGTATTTGTCAAAGATTCATGGTGGGTCTGCTACAGCCTTTTGGGGGCCCTTAGCGAGATCTGGTTGATGAGTGGCTGTAGATGACTGACTGGGGCTCTAAGCGACTGCTTATGTCTCTTATGTCCTGGTTATAGTATTTATAAGTAGCAGCCATATCAGCCAGGGAAACGAATTGTTCTCACTTTTGGATAGAACGATTTTTCTGCCTGACTGTTAGGCTCTTTACCGGAATTGTTAGGATTTTCTTGTTATCACAACAAAACGACTTATTTTGCTCAAATAAAGATTTAATTAAATTGTGTTTTCTTTGAAAAGATGGGCCTGGCTGAGAATATAACATTCCGTTTTCTGCCTGAGTGTGGCACTGTTGGGCGCAATTTCTGCATTACCTTGGTATCAGAACAAAACTTCTTATTTTACTCAACTATAGATTGAAATAAATGGTGTTTATTTTTTTTTAAATGGGCCTGGCTGACATGGACTGTTTCCTCACCTTATTCTTGTTGTGGTTATCCATGGTGGTTGAAATTTGACCAGGCAACAGGAGGTGAAAACGAAACAAGTACTGAAGCAAACGACTCCTTATTCTACTCAACTAGAGATTTAAATACATTTAAATAGTGTTTCTTTGAAAAGGTGGGCCTTGCTGCCTGGCTGACATGCAAAATTCTGTACATTAAGGAGAAAGGATCCACAGACACAGAGGCTGATTATCTTTCTGCACATCTCTTTATTTGCAATGCTGGCTGCCGTGGTTATTATATCATACGGTTATTATTATTATTAAGACATGCAAAAACACTGAGTGTACAAAACATTTAAAACACCACATAGACTGACCAGGTGAATCCAGGTGAAAGCTATGATCCTTTACTGATGTCACTTGTTAAATCCACTTCAAATCAGTGTAGATGAAGGAGATGATACAGGTTAAAGAATGATTTTTAAGTCTTGAGAAAAATTAGACATGGATTGTGTAAGTGTGCTATTCAGAGGGTGAATGGGCAAAACATTTAAGTGCCTTTGAACAGGGTATGGTAGTAGGTGCCAGGCACAGCGGTTTGTGTCAAGAACTGCCACGCTGCTTGGTTTTTCACACTCAACAGTTTCCCGTGTCTTCATTAATTAATTATGCATTATATTGCTGACAATAAAATAACAATCGGTACACAACAAGTACTCAAGGCTCACTCTGACCTACAAAACAGAGAATGGGACACTGAAGGTCAATCCACACATGCAATGTGGAACCATCGGTGGCAGCTGTCAGAAAAAAGGGGCCATATAAAAAAACATGTGTACGTGAGTCATATCTATATAGGAGACTATTAATATACAGTGTTACTGAAATAGGTTGTTTTAAGGTAATCTTACCCATATAGTTTCTGTTGTTCCATCAGGTGTGGTTCTTTTTTCACACACTCTGCACAGTCTGTTGATGTTTTGTGGAGAGAGGCATATTTAAATGCATTTATCAATGATTAGAACGTCAAGTGCAGGGCTATTTCAGGGAACATTTGGTCCAGGTGTTCCATTTGTGTAGAGAAATACATGTTTTCACCTCGTAGAAGGTACTCTGCAAACTGACAAAATAAATCTGAAATTTGGCATTCAATTCATACTGTGGCAGTAACTAGGACCAGTCTAAAACACACTATTACAGGAACGGTACCTTTACAGGAGAATGATCAAAGTCATGTCTCCAATGTCCACCTACTTTGCACATGAATGCTCCACATGAATGGTAATCTGGCTGATAGGTGTGTGAGACCTTGGAGGCTTTCCACCTAGGGACTTTGCAGCCTTGCATTTCCATGAACTGCTTAAAAACACAAGAACAGCATTTGCCACGGTTGCCTAATGAGGTTGAAAATGACCCATAACTTTGTAAGAAAGGTTAAAGACTACATTAACTTACTTTGTTTTGGCTGTCCATGCTTTGCTTTCCCTCTGCTCCCCCTATGCATATATACTGCTCAAAAAAATAAAGGGAACACTTAAACAACACATCCTAGATCTGAATGAAAGAAATAATCTTATTAAATACTTTTTTCTTTACATAGTTGAATGTGCTGACAACAAAATCACACAAAAATAATCAATGGAAATCCAATTTATCAACCCATGGAGGTCTGGATTTGGAGTCACACTCAAAATTAAAGTGGAAAACCACACTACAGGCTGATCCAACTTTGATGTAATGTCCTTAAAACAAGTCAAAATTAGGCTCAGTAGTGTGTGTGGCCTCCACGTGCCTGTATGACCTCCCTACAATGCCTGGGCAGGCACCTGATGAGGTGGCGGATGGTCTCCTGAGGGATCTCCTCCCAGACCTGGACTAAAGCATCAGCCAACTCCTGGACAGTCTGTGGTGCAACGTGGCTTTGGTGGAGGGAGCGAGACATGATGTCCCAGATGTGCTCAATTGGATTCAGGTCTGGGGAACGGGCGGGCCAGTCCATAGCATCAATGCCTTCCTCTTGCAGGAACTGCTGACACACTCCAGCCACATGAGGTCTAGCATTGTCTTGCATTAGGAGGAACCCAGGGCCAACCGCACCAGCATATGGTCTCACAAGGGGTCTGAGGATATCATCTCGGTACCTAATGGCAGTCAGGCTACCTCTGGCGAGCACATGGAGGGCTGTGCGGTCCCCCAAAGAAATGCCACCCCACACCATGACTGACCCACCGCCAAACCGGTCATGCTGGAGGATGTTGCAGGCAGCAGAACGTTCTCCACGGCGTCTCCAGACTCTGTCACGTCTGTCACATGTGCTCAGTGTGAACCTGCTTTCATCTGTGAAGAGCACAGGGCGCCAGTCGCGAATTTGCCTATCTTGGTGTTCTCTGGCAAATGCCAAACGTCCTGCACAGTGTTGGGCTGTAAGCACAACCCCCACCTGTGGACGTCGGGCCCTTAGACCACCCTCATGGAGTCTGTTTCTGACCGTTTGAGCAGACACATGCACATTTGTGGCCTGCTGGAGGTCATTTTGCAGGGCTCTGGCAGTGCTTCTCCTGCTCCTCCTTGCACAAAGGCGGAGGTAGCGGTCCTGCTGCTGGGTTGTTGCCCTCCTACGGCCTCCTCCACATCTCCTGATGTACTGGCCTGTCTCCTGGTAGCGCCTCCATGCTCTGGACACTACGCTGACAGACACAGCAAACCTTCTTGCCATAGCTCGCATTGATGTGCCATCCTGGATGAGCTGCACTACCTGAGCCACTTGTGTGGGTTGTAGATTCCGTCTCATGCTACCACTAGAGTGAAAGCATCACCAGCATTCAAAAGTGACCAAAACATCAGCCAGGAAGCATAGGAACTGAGAAGTGGTCTGTGGTCCCCACCTGCAGAACCACTCCTTTATTGGGGGTGTCTTGCTAATTGCCTATAATTTCCACCTGTTGTCTATTCCATTTGCACAACAGCATGTGAAATTTATTGTCAATCAGTGTTGCTTCCTAAGTGGACAGTTTGATTTCACAGAAGTGTGATTGACTTGGAGTTACATTGTGTTGTTTAAGGGTTTCCTTTTAATTTTTTGAGCAGTGTAGTTTAGGTAGGTCACCTCCTGCTCTTTTAGTTACAAAACCTTTTCAAATAATATACACAGGTTACTTCAAGTACAGAAGTATTAGACATTTTTAAAGTAAGATACTTACCACCAACCTCCAGTGGTTACTGTAGCAGACAGGCCCCAACAGGAGATCATGCAACTACTCTCTTCTCCTTCCCCCCTTCTGACACAATTTAGAATGTCAGCCCACCACTTCAAGCTCAACCTCAACAAAATGGAGCCGCTCTTCATCCCAGGTTCATCATGGTTGACAACTCCACGGTGTCCCCCTCCCAGAGTGCAAAGAACCTTGGCATGACCCTGGACAACACCCTGTTGGTCTCTGCAAACATTAAAGCAGTGATTCACTCCTGTAGGTTCCTGCTTTACAACATCCGTAGAGTACGACCTCGCGGCTCAGGTCCTAATTCAGGCAATTGTCATTTCCTGTCTAGACTACTGCAACTCTCTGTTGGCTGGGCTCCTCGCTTGTGCCGTCAAACTTCAACTTATCCAGAATGCCGCAGCACGCCTGGTGTTCAACCTTCCAACATTCTCCTATGTCACCCCACTCCTCAACACACTCCACTGGCTTCCAGTCAAAGCACACATGTTCAAGACCCTGGTGCTTGCCTACGAACCAGCAAGGGAAACTGCACCTGCTTACCTTCAGGCTATGCTCAAACCCTACATCCCAACCCGAGCACTGCGTTCCGCCACCTCTGGCCTGTTGTCCCTCCTACCTCAGCCCAGTCAAAGCTCTTCTCTGTCCTGGCACCCCAATGATGGAACAAACATCCCCCTAAAGTCAAGACAGTGAAGTCCCTGCCCATCTTTTGAAAAGATCTGAAACTCTACCTCTTAAATAACTGTCATGGGTTCTATGGGAGTTATATTTGTTGATTAAAAATACCTACCTTGCTCTCAAGATACCTGTCTGGTGCCAGCTGCTCAATGTCCCAGGCGATATATTGTAGGGCCCAATCCTGCTACATAGCAGGCCCTCACAATTCCCTTCCAAACCCTATATGAAACAGAATGATCAGTGTCAACTCATTGATGTGAAAGTCAAGATGAGTCAATAAATGATTTACTTTGAAAAACTCACTCCTCATGGTTGACCTCACATGAACCACCATGTCCTCCTCTTAATAGGAGGATTCAGGGGGTTGTGAGGAAATCTATCGTGAAAACAGGGACTGGTGGGCAAGTGGAGACAGGAGGGCCGGAAAAGGAGGTGGTCCCGAGGAGACAGGCGGGACATAGGGGAGAGGAAGGCCGGGAGGTGGACTAGCTGAGACCAGGAGGCACCAGAGTTTCAGAGGAATCTTCTCCTCTTCCACCTGAAACGACACTAGATGGTCCAGATTTATCTTGGGGAAGAGCTGCCTATCCAAATCCTTCCTGATGTCAACACTCTTCCCCTCAATGTTTGTGACTGTGTATGGGCCCAGGTTTTCCATCTCCAGTTGGCATCCTTTCATCTGATGGCTCTTGATGTTTCTTCGTAGGACCTTGTCGCCGACCTTAAAAACAACATAGTCCCCTTCAGCTAGTTTTTGCATCCTCGTTTTCTCCTGGGCTTTTGCCACATTTCTGAGAAAAATTGCAGTAATCTCCTCAGCCTTTCATAGACTCTCCTCGGCCAGGATATCTTCGAAGCCTGACACACACCTATTAACCTGTTAGGGCTCGGGGGCAGTATTTACACGGCCGGATAAAAAACGTACCCGATTTAATCTGGTTACTACTCCTGCCCAGTAACTAGAATATGCATATAATTATTGGCTTTGGATAGAAAACACCCTAAAGTTTCTAAAACTGTTTGAATGGTGTCTGTGAGTATAACAGAACTCATATGGCAGGCAAAAACCTGAGAAGATTTCATGCAGGAAGTGGCCTGTCTGACAAGGTGTCGTTCTTCTTGTCTCTGTTTATTGAAGAGTGAGGATCTTAGCTGTAACGTGACACTTCCTACGGCTCCCATAGGCTCTCAGAGCCCGGGAAAAAGCTGAACGATATCGAGGTAGCCTCTGGCTGAAACACATTATCGCCTTTGCCAAGTGGCCGATCAGAGGACAAAGGGCTTAGGCGCGTGCCCGAGTCGACCCCATGCTGTATTTTCTTTAATCTGTTTACCTAATTGCAGATTCCCGGTCAGAATATTATCGCTTTTTTACGAGAAAAATGGCATAAAAATTGATTTTAAACAGCGGTTGACATGCTTCGAAGTACGGTAATGAAATATTTAGAAATCTTTTGTTACGAAATGCGCCGTGCGCATGACCCTTATTTACCATTCGGATAGTGTCTTGAACGCACGAACAAAACACTGCTGTTGGAACATAACTATGGATTATTTTGGACCAAACCAACATTTGTTATTGAAGTAGAAGTCCTGGGAGTGCATTCTGATGAAGAACAGGAAAGGTAATCAAACTTTTCTAATAGTAAATCGGAGTTTGGTGAAGGCTAAACTTGCTGGGTGTCTAAATAGCTAGCCCTGTGATGCCGGGCTATCTACTGAGAATATTGTAAAATGTGCTTTCACCGAAAAGCTATTTTAAAATCGGACATATCGAGTGCATAGAGGAGTTCTGTATCTATAATTCTTAAAATAATTGTTATGCTTTTTGTGAACGTTTATCGTGAGTAATTTAGTAAATTGTTAGTAAATTCGCCGGAAGTTTGCGGGGGTATGCTAGTTCTGAACGTCACATGCTAATGTAAAAAGCTGGTTTTTGATATAAATAGGAACTTGATTGAACAAAACATGAATGTATTGTATAACATAATGTCCTAGGTGTGTCATCTGATGAAGATCATCAAAGGTTAGTGCTGCATTTAGCTGTCTTCTGGGTTTTTGTGACATTATATGCTAGCTTGAAAAATGGGTGTCTGATTATTTCTGGCTGGGTACTCTGCTGACATAATCTAATGTTTTGCTTTCGTTGTAAAGCCTTTTTGAAATCGGACAGTGTGGTTAGATTAACGAGAGTCTTGTCTTTAAAATGCTGTAAAATAGTAATATGTTTGAGAAATTGAAGTAATAGCATTTCTAAGGTATTTGAATATCGCACCACAGGATTCAACTGGCTGTTACGTAGGTGGGACGATTTGGTGCCACCTGCCCTAGAGAAGTTAAGTAAGGAAAAGTCTAAACAAGCCACAGAAAGGTTTACTAGACACTAACAGAAATAGCTGAAATACTGTAGGAGTTCAAAATCACTGACCTCCTGAAATATGCAAGGTATCTCGCCTCTTTCCCGAAGAGGAGGAAGGACAGAGAGTACCCATTTGTCACCTGCTTCTTGGCCCTCAGCCCAAACATTATGGACTATAAAAAATTTGCGGAGGGTCCTGAAAATACAAGTGCTATTGTTGGACAGCTGATAGACATGGTAAAGGCCAGATTGTACACCTCAATATTTAAAATATCGAGCACTTTGTCACTGTATCCAGTCTTAGTACCAACCTTTGAATGGTTTCATTCAGACGCTCCACCAACCCGTTCATTTGAGGGTGATATGGCGGGCAAAAGCTCATTTGAATGCAAGTGTGGCACACAATGTCGTGTTTATCTGTGCATTTTCAGAGGAGAAAGTGCAATTATAAAAGTTATAACATTATTATAACATAATTATGACACTAATCCACATAATTGCATCACCATATGTCTTGTGCTTTCCACAAATAATAATATTTCCATAATCATATCTTAAACTACATGCGGTAATCATGTGAAATTCTGAAACCTACATCACTAGCGAATTCGCACTGCCTTAATAACTGACGTCCAGTGTTGAGATTTATCGCCTTTAAATCATTGACATTGTCAACTCCATCATTTTAATTGTGCCTTTTTTGAATAAAGACTCCAGATTTTCACAGAGTTATTGTCACGTCCTGACCAGTATAGAGTATTAGAAAGAGGAGGAAGGGAAGCGCTACTAAGGTACACAATAGTAAATGTTGGTAGACAGAAGGTGCTCTTTGGTAAAAGGGTTGAGTTGGTCTTCAAAAAGAAAGGAGGACCACTACAGTAGTGTGGAGTAAAGACAAATATGTGACAGAAGCCTACCGTCAATTAGACAATGATGAATTCTACCAATCTCTTAGCTTCAACCCTACAGAGAACCTAAAAATTGAGTTGAAAGGGATCCTCACAGAAGCTAAGGAGAATGGCTACATTTCAGACAATGAGTTCAAATTTCTTTTCAATGGCAGTCCACGTATGGCTTCTTTTTACCTTCTTCCAAAAGTCCACAAAAATCTTGAAAATCCCCCAGGCAGGCCAGTCATTAGTGGTAATGAAAGTCTGACAGAACCCATCTCTAAGTACATTGACTACTTTATTAAGCCTTTTCTGACGTCACTCCCAGCCTATCTTCAAGATACCACAGATGTGTTGAACAAAATTAAGGAATTGAATAATATAGGTACAGCTTCCTTTTTAGTCACCATGGATGTGGAGTCTCTTTACGCCACCATTGAACATGAACAAGGTTTGGCAGCTATGCACCATTTCTTGAGTACCCGACCTGAAACTGAGATGCCTCCTACAGAATTCATTGTCTCACTGACTGAATGGACTCTTAATCATAACATCTTTATCTTTCAGGACCGTATTTTTAAACAGGTCAAAGGATGTGCCATGGGAGCTTGCTATAGCCCTTCCTACGCTGGTTTGTACTTGGGTAAATGGGAAAATGACTTCATTTTGGATCCTTCTAATAACCAGTTCTTTGACCGGATTATATGGTGGGGGCGCTATATTGATGATGTTTGCCTCTTTTGGTCCGGCTCAGAAGATGAACTTATTTCCTTCCACCAATACCTTAACAGCATTAACCCTAACATCAAACTAACTATGGAGTATAGCAAGGATAACATTCATTTTTTGGACCTCGACATCAGTAAAAATGACAAAGGTTGTTTGCACACATCAATCTTTAGGAAGCCTACAGATGGGAATACCATTCTGAGAGCAGACAGCTTTCACCCCAAAAGGCTAAAAGAGAATATTCCATATGGCCAATTCCAAAGAGTCCGCAGAATTTGCGATCAGGAAACAGACTATGTTGTCAAATCTGCTGAATTGGAGAATCGTTTCTTGAATCGGGGCTACAGCGTCCAGGTCCTGAAAGATGCAGGTATAAGGGCTGGATTACTTGACAGAGAGAACTTGTTGCGAAGGGGAGTGCCTCGTGATGCATCAGAGAGAGTGTATTTTGTTACAAAATACAGCACTGAAGCAGAGAACATTAAAAGAATCATTAAAAATAATTGGGGAATCATCCAAAGTGATACGCTACTACGCCAAGTCTTTCCTGAGCCACCAGTCATAAGCTTTAAGAGATGTCCTACCCTAAAGGACAAATTAGTCCACAGTTATCTTCCGGGTGACTCTCAAAAAACTTGGCTTGGCCACAAACCCAAGGGCTCTTTTAAATGTAACCAGTGCAACCATTGCAGAAATATTGCACAGAAAAAGTATTTCGTTTATACAGCTTCCAAAATGGAGTATTACGTCAAGCATTTCATTAACTGCAAAACCACTCATGTCATCTATAGATTGGAATGTCCACAGTGCAAGGTGTTCTATATTGGACGGACAAAGAGACGCCTTCAAGATCGCCTAGCGGAACACAAGTACGCCATACGGGTAGGCAATGAAGACTACCCCATGGCAAGGCACTACAAGTCCTTACACCATGGCAACCCTGCCTCCCTACAAGCTATGGGTATTGATCATATCCCGGCCTCTATTAGAAAAGGGGACCGCCTTAAACAGTTAAACCAAATGGAAAGTTTTTGGATTTACAAACTACAGGCCACTAAATACCCGGGTTTGAATGAAGATATGGATTTCTCACCCTTCCTGTAGGGTTGTGATGGGTACATTTGCTGTCATCTAGTGGATATCTTTGCTCAATTGCCCTCAGCTATGTTTAGACTCTTGTTGTTCATGTTTTGCTGTGTTCTAGTGTACTATGGAATGTATTGCTTTCTTATTCTTGACACTTCGCCCAGACATATTTAAGGTTAGAACTACCTTTCTAAGTGTTCTGATACTTCTAGTTTGGAGTTACATTTTTATGATAACATAGCTACAGCATTTCACTTTAAAGTGTGTATACTATTGCTTACTAGGTGTGTCCAATCAATTTTAACCACTCCCCCTTCTAATTAGGGTTATTTGGAAAAGCTGTTAAACAGAGAACATTGTATTATTTCTTTGTACACCCTGATGAAGGCCATGCAGCCGAAACGCGTAGGTTTTTTAAAAACATTGTTTCTATTGAACATGCCATACTAATAAAGGCATTTTAATCAATTATATGAAGAGTGCCTTGGTCCTCCTTTCTTTTTGAAGACCAACTCAACCCTTTTACCAAAGAGCACCTTCTGTCTACCAACATTTACTATTGTGTACCTTAGTAGCGCTTCCCTTCCTCCTCTTTCTACTAGTTTAGCTTAGCACTTGGGTGGTGCTTAGAGGAAGCAGCTCCACAGTAATTTTTTCTGTGTTATTGGGGACATTTTTCAACTCAAACTATGGATTTTACCCAAGAGGCTACAAGATTATCCTATTCCCATGAAGAGGGCCAAAGGATTATTACCACTACCTCATTGCTAGATGAGATGACAGCCACAGAGAATACTGGAATGGACTTAAACAAGGCTTACAGAGACTTGCAACACCTTATGGAGAAAGAAACAAAACTTGACCTCAATTGTATTACCTTGTCTGACTATTGGAGGAAAGGCCTAATCCCCAGAGGACTCCATATTATGAAGTTTCCAGCTACTGGAGTACAAGGTAAAATTGAATTTAGAGATAAATGGGAGGCTATTCTCAACAAGTGTTCTTTTGACCTAATGCTACTTCTAATAGAAGAATCTAAAAAGGACAGACAAGTAGTCCAAACAGAAATTGAAGAAGTTAAAAAGAAAATCACAGAACACAGTGACAATTCCAACAAAGCACAATGTGATGAGATCTTGAAAGAGAAAGTAGACACATTCACTCTGACATTGAAGCAAGACAAGCTAAGAACATGTAGAAGAGATGAAGTAGAGTATAGAGATGGCAAGGTCTTTGCCTGGAGAAAACCAACGCGCAAGAATTCAGAATTACATCTGCAGAGGAGGAAGCCTAGATCTGTCTCTTTCAACCTTACAAGCAGTGATGAGGATGATCACCCCAGACATTCAGAGGCCAGCTCCTCCCAAGATTTTTTAGATCAGGAAGAGGAGTCACACAGGTACCTCAACAAGAGAGGGAGAGGACGCGGAAGAGGCCAACACGGAGGGGGAGGAAGAAATCAAGACTACCCAACCACACGGAGCAGGACCAGCACAAGGCTGTGATCAACATTTCTGGAGAACCCCTTTCTGATGATTGCCTAAGGGTATTGTCTAAAGGACTGTCCTTTGCCCCCACATACTCAACTAATGAATTTAATACAAAGATTGACCTATTTCGTTTCTACAGGAATCTACATCTGAAGGCCTGGTATAAGCAAAACATCTCTCCAACTACAGACGCCAGTGTCTCAGGTCAGGCAGTTTCTGTTCCCTCAAAAACACCTTTTAAGCCCAAGTCCACCTTTTGTCCCATTGTCCAGAATGCCACACTAAATACATTTGCCAAGAAGGTGAATTTTGATGTGGAAAATCTGTTTAAGGGTAAAATTGACTCCAACCAATCACGACGTAACCTTTCTAAGATAGAGAGGGATGCAGTTGAATCATTGTCCAAAAATGAACGGGTTGTGGTTAAAAAAGCAGACAAAGGTGGCGCTACAGTAGTGTGGAGTAAAGACAAATATGTGACAGAAGCCTACCGTCAATTAGACAATGATGAATTCTACCAATCTCTTAGCTTCAACCCTACAGAGAACCTAAAAATTGAGTTGAAAGGGATGCTCACAGAAGCTAAGGAGAATGGCTACATTTCAGACAATGAGTTCAAATTTCTTTTCAATGGCAGTCCACGTATGGCTTCTTTTTACCTTCTTCCAAAAGTCCACAAAAATCTTGAAAATCCCCCAGGCAGGCTAGTCATTAGTGGTAATGAAAGTCTGACAGAACCCATCTCTAAGTACATTGACTACTTTATTAAGCCTTTTCTGACGTCACTCCCAGCCTATCTTCAAGATACCACAGATGTGTTGAACAAAATTAAGGAATTGAATAATATAGGTACAGCTTCCTTTTTAGTCACCATGGATGTGGAGTCTCTTTACACCACCATTGAACATGAACAAGGTTTGGCAGCTATGCACCATTTCTTGAGTACCCGACCTGAAACTGAGATGCCTCCTACAGAATTCATTGTCTCACTGACTGAATGGACTCTTAATCATAACATCTTTATCTTTCAGGACCGTATTTTTAAACAGGTCAAAGGATGTGCCATGGGAGCTTGCTATAGCCCTTCCTACGCTGGTTTGTACTTGGGTAAATGGGAAAATGACTTCATTTTGGATCCTTCTAATAACCAGTTCTTTGACCGGATTATATGGTGGGGGCGCTATATTGATGATGTTTGCCTCTTTTGGTCCGGCTCAGAAGATGAACTTATTTCCTTCCACCAATACCTTAACAGCATTAACCCTAACATCAAACTAACTATGGAGTATAGCAAGGATAACATTCATTTTTTGGACCTCGACATCAGTAAAAATGACAAAGGTTGTTTGCACACATCAATCTTTAGGAAGCCTACAGATGGGAATACCATTCTGAGAGCAGACAGCTTTCACCCCAAAAGGCTAAAAGAGAATATTCCATATGGCCAATTCCAAAGAGTCCGCAGAATTTGCGATCAGGAAACAGACTATGTTGTCAAATCTGCTGAATTGGAGAATCGTTTCTTGAATCGGGGCTACAGCGTCCAGGTCCTGAAAGATGCAGGTATAAGGGCTGGATTACTTGACAGAGAGAACTTGTTGCGAAGGGGAGTGCCTCGTGATGCATCAGAGAGAGTGTATTTTGTTACAAAATACAGCACTGAAGCAGAGAACATTAAAAGAATCATTAAAAATAATTGGGGAATCATCCAAAGTGATACGCTACTACGCCAAGTCTTTCCTGAGCCACCAGTCATAAGCTTTAAGAGATGTCCTACCCTAAAGGACAAATTAGTCCACAGTTATCTTCCGGGTGACTCTCAAAAAACTTGGCTTGGCCACAAACCCAAGGGCTCTTTTAAATGTAACCAGTGCAACCATTGCAGAAATATTGCACAGAAAAAGTATTTCGTTTATACAGCTTCCAAAATGGAGTATTACGTCAAGCATTTCATTAACTGCAAAACCACTCATGTCATCTATAGATTGGAATGTCCACAGTGCAAGGTGTTCTATATTGGACGGTCAAAGAGACGCTTTCAAGATCGCCTAGCGGAACACAAGTACGCCATACGGGTAGGCAAAGAAGTACACCCCATTGCAAGGCACTACAAGTCCTTACACCATGGCAACCCTGCCTCCCTACAAGCTATGGGTATTGATCATATCCCGGCCTCTATTAGAAAAGGGGACCGCCTTAAACAGTTAAACCAAATGGAAAGTTTTTGGATTTACAAACTACAGGCCACTAAATACCCGGGTTTGAATGAAGATATGGATTTCTCACCCTTCCTGTAGGGTTGTGATGGGTACATTTGCTGTCATCTAGTGGATATCTTTGCTCAATTGCCCTCAGCTATGTTTAGACTCTTGTTGTTCATGTTTTGCTGTGTTCTAGTGTACTATGGAATGTATTGCTTTCTTATTCTTGACACTTCGCCCAGACATATTTAAGGTTAGAACTACCTTTCTAAGTGTTCTGATACTTCTAGTTTGGAGTTACATTTTTATGATAACATAGCTACAGCATTTCACTTTAAAGTGTGTATACTATTGCTTACTAGGTGTGTCCAATCAATTTTAACCACTCCCCCTTCTAATTAGGGTTATTTGGAAAAGCTGTTAAACAGAGAACATTGTATTATTTCTTTGTACACCCTGATGAAGGCCATGCAGCCGAAACGCGTCGGTTTTTTAAAAACATTGTTTCTATTGAACATGCCATACTAATAAAGGCATTTTAATCAAACAGTATAGAGTATATTTGGTTATTGTAGTTTGGTCAGGACGTGGCAGAGGGTAGTTTATTTATGTATTACGGGGTTTTTTGGTCACTGGTGTCGTGTCTTTGGGGTACCATTAAACTGAAGACATGTTTATCAATTAACTCCCTGTAATTATTATCATGCGATTAAACTGATTAATCGTTTAATTGTAATTAACTAGGAGATCGGGGCACCAAGGAAAATATTCAGATTACAAAGTTATAATTTTCCTAATATAACTTTCCTATATTATAACATATATTATAGTATAGGCCGATTATCTTCTGGTTTAAATGGTGTATTTTACCTCGCGTCCAGTCTCATTCCAAACGTCGTAAATTGTTGTATCTGCACGAACCCAGTCTTTACTAAAATCATCCATACATCAATTGTCTTAAAATAATTTATTTACTACACTAAGTAATTAACAGAAAACATACAAACAGTAATTATCGTCACAAAGGATTGGTAGAGTAATGTGCCCTAATGGTCTAAACAGGCCTGGCTGGTGTCTTGTAGAACAATGGGTCATAAAAAGTCAGCTGAGGATGCACACCTACAGAGTTCATTAATATTAACAATTGACAATTGAACGCTCACTCATTCGGGAACAATTGCAATCAATATATATTTACGCTCAGTGTGTCGTCGGGATCCTTGTTGAAGAGTCATTCTGTTGGAGAGTTCTCTCTCTCTCTCTCTCTCTCTCTCTCTCTGTGTTAGAATGGATCTTTCAAAGCGACATTCATTAATGTCGTTATAGAATGGATGTTTCGTTGGTCTTCGCGTTCAATGATATAATTTACTTAGCTGCAGACTAATAATTAATATCAAAGACTTGTTCTTATTCTGTCGGTATCAATAGTCTAAAAGTTAACCACGTGGTATAGTTCACTTTCAGTAGAGTACTTGGATGGTCAAACCTATTGGCCAACTCATCAATTGAGTGGAGGCCTGGTCTAAAGAAAGTAAATCAGGGTGGGGGGTTTTATAGGTGACCCTAGAACAGGCTTGTCAAACGACGCCCGGTCCTGTCTGTGTCCCTTCGGGCGTGCCGATGACTGAGTTAAGCTTGGTACAGAAATCCAATTCTATCACATTAACATCAGTACATAGCATCTCAATGTATTACAAATAGCTTTATCCTTATTAATACATTTTATACAACCATTATGATGCAAGTCTCATCGCTGAGGCTATTATATAAACAGTTTTATGGTAATATGGCTATATTGTCTCTTCTGAGTATCACAAAATTGTACCAAGCGGACCAGTTCGTAGCTGGATTCTTCACCAATCTTCCATACCTTCTCCAGAACACAAATGTCGCTCGGTTCTCCAATTCTATGAGTTGGAAGAATTTCCTTTGTCTCTCTACAACCCTTTCACACAGGGCCTGGGTGGTTGGGGAAGGTAGGTTGGGGGATGGTACAAAGGGGAGGGGGTCAACTGTCCTCCCTGTACCCAAAGAGGCCAACGTCATGACACTGGTTTATGTTTGTATTTCTAGGGGTAGGTTCTAGGTTAGTTTTCTATGTGTAGGTTGGGTGCTGGACTCTCAATTGGAGGCAGGTGTTTCT
This sequence comes from Salmo trutta, assembly GCF_901001165.1. Classification (NCBI taxonomy): domain Eukaryota; kingdom Metazoa; phylum Chordata; class Actinopteri; order Salmoniformes; family Salmonidae; genus Salmo; species Salmo trutta. The sequence continues at coordinate 40,596,216 of NC_042979.1, forward strand.
AGTTGCCTCTGATTGGGAGTCCTATAAGTAGGTGTGTGTTTTGTTTGTTCACTTGTGGGTAGTTGATTTTGCACTGCTATATGTGAGTACCTAGCCTGTAAAACTGTCGGTCTGTCGTTCTCGTTTGTTTATTGTTTTTTTTGTGTTCACGTGTATTGAATAAATTATCATGATGAACACGTAACCCGCTGCGCCTTGGTCTTCTCTCCAGTACGACAACTGTGACAGTTATAATTCATTTCCTGAATGGCACAACCAGATGAGGACTAGACACTACTCAGAGCCTGGTTCCTCTCTTGGTTTCTTCCTAGTTTTCTGCCTTCTAGGCAGTCACTGTGCTTCTGCCTCTGCATTGCTTTATTTTGGGGGTTTTAGGCCAGGTATCTAGAAAGCACGTAGTGACAACTGCCGATGTAAAAGGGGCTTTAAAACACAAATTTGAATGGAAAGGATTGACTTAGCTCTATTAGGATTAGGTCTCCATATGCACCAGACACATCACCTGTACATTCATTGTTGTGAGTATTATTATCACACAGTTAAAAAGCACTTTTTGTTTGAGTGATTATCAAATGTAATGCCATATAAAGGTGTTGAATCAATGGCTCATACATTTGGGTAACAAACAAAAAAACAGCTGTGGAAATCCACAAATATAGAATTTGTCACCTCAGGTGTTCTGACCAGGTGTGGAGAGTCTTTGACATGGGTGCACTTGCAATGAAGATCTGCATCTGTTGAAAGTAGATATTTGATAGGTTCCCTGAACACCCGTGGGTAATTTCCACACAAAGTATGTTTATGGATATTACTGGGCATGGCTAATAGGGATGCAAATGATCTTACCCTTCATCTCAAAGGTTTTATCCCTCTGTGTAAAGGCAAACCGTTCTGTTTTAGTTGCATTGTCCTGCTATCTGCTGTGGACTTTAAAGTAAAAAAAGGGGAGAGACTGTAATTGATGTAGTAGATCACTTTTCCTGTCAATGACTTTATTTGATAAACTTTATTTTGTGTACATGTGTCCCTTTTTGAATATTTAATTAAACCTTCATTCAACCAAGAAATCCTTATTTTCATTGATGGAATTTTCAACAGACTGAACAGTCATGTACCAATGAGCAGAGGTGGGAAAAGTACTCAAAAGTCATACTTGAGTAAAAGTAAAGATACTTTAATATAAAACGACTCAAGTAAAAGTAACCCAGTAAAATACTACTTGAAAAAAAGTCTAAAAGTATCCGATTTTAAATGTACTTAAGTACAGTGGTGGAAAAAGTACTACATTGTCATACTTGAGTAAAAGTACAAAGTAAAAGTAAATGCTATACATAAAATTCCTTATATTTCGGCAAACCAGACGGCACAATTTCCTTTTTTTATTACTTTTTTTGACAGACAGGGCCACACTCCAACACAATTTACGAAGGAAGCATTTATGTTTAGCGAGTCCACCAGATGTGAGGCAGTAGAAATGACCAGGGACGTTCTCTTTAAGTGTGTGAATTTGACCTTTTTCCTGTACTGCTAAGCACTCGAATTGTAAGTAGTACTTTTGGGTGTCAGGCAAAATGTATGGAGTAAAATGTACATAATTTTCATTAGGAATGAAGTGAAGTAAAAGTAGTGAAAAATAGATAGTAAAGGTACCCCAGAAAACTACTTAATGTCATGGTTGTCGTCGGTGAAGGAGGACCAAAACGCAGCAGGCATGCGGTTGTTCATTTTGAACATTTATTAAATCAAAAGGAACACTCCAAAACGAAACGAACTACAGACAGTCTAGCAAGGCACAAGGCTAAACTCAGAACAATCTCCCACAAGTAACAAACAAACACACCCTCATATATGGGACTCTCAATCAAAGGCAAAACACCTGCCTTCAATTGAGAATCCCAATCCCAATTAACCAACCATAGAAACACACTTACTAGACTACACATAGAAATACATAAACATAGACCATAAACCAAAAACCCGGAAATACTAAATCAAACACCCTTTTACCAAAACACCACCCTGAACCACATAAAACAAATACCCTCTGCCACGTCCTGACCAAACTACAATACCAATTAACCCTTATACTGGCCAGGACGTGACACTTAAGTAATATTTTAAAGTATTTTTACTTAAATACTTTACACTACTGCCAATGAGATGAATTAGTTGCATTGCAGTTGTGTGTGGTGTTGTTGCCATTCAGCCTCATCTAGCCTTGGTATGGAATAACTGATAACTGACAAAATAGCTCAGCTGTAGGAAATCATTGGGGAAAGAAGTCACAATTGCAGTTTGCATGACATCTAACAATGTCTTCATTATGTCTTAATTTAAAAATTAAAGCACAGTCTTCCTTTATTCACCATTTCATTAAGGAAAGAGCAATACCAGTATTAATGGCCAGCAGGCTCTGAATATCCATCATGACTATAGAGAAAGTACTAACACTTCAAGAACCTATGGTCTGATGGCTTTTTATAAAGCAACAGGCAGGTAGCAGGTAGAGGGGGCCAGCTGGGATTGTGCCAGGCACATCCAGGTGTCAGGGCAGGGTTTCTTCAGTCACAGTCCAAGAGCCTCAGGCCCTCCGGAAGAGAAGACAGAGAAAGAGAAAAGACAAGGGTTAGTGACACCATGGCTAAAACCATAGTACACCACATTCACTGGGGGTAGAGAATAATCAATAGTATTGCTGTGGACACTGGATAATCTGACTAACACACACCTGTTGTGATACTGTAGGCCTACGTCTGTTACTTTTCTGAGTCAATTCAGTTAGCACTCAATGTCCTGCGTTAGTGTTAACCATGGCAGCCAGCATTGTAAATAAAGGCATGTGCAGAAAGGTAATCAGCCTCTGTGTCTGTGGATCCTTTCTCCTTAATGTTTGTTTTCATGTCAGCCAGGCCAATCTTTTTAAAGAAACACCATTCATTTAAATCTCTAGTTGAGTAAAATAAGTTGTTTTGTTATGGCCACAAGATAATGTAAAGAATGCACCCAACAGCGCCACACTCAGGTAGAAAACGGAATGTTATATTCTCAGCCAGGCCTATCTTTTAAATAACTTCTTACTGACACCAATCCCGTAAGCGGGATCGAGTTTGTGAAAAATCAGAGCGCCACATTCAAAACCACAAATCTAATAATTTCAATTTCTCAAACATAGGACTATGTTACACCATTTTATAGATGCACTTCTGAATCGAACCACGTTGTCCGATTTCAAAAAGGCTTTACAGCGAAAGCAAAACATTACATTATGTTAGGAGAGTACATCGACACAAATAACCACAGCCATTTTCAAAGCAACTACATGCATCACAAAAACCCAAAACACAGCTAAATGAAGCACTAACCTTTAACGATCTTCATCAGATGACACTCCTAGGACATCATGTTACACAATACATGCATTTTTTGTTTGATAAAGTTAATATTTATATATAAAAACAGCATTTTACATTGGCGCGTGATGTTCAAAAAATATTCTGCCTCCAATACTGCCGGTGAATCAGCACCACAATTTACAAAAATACTCGTCATAAACGTTGATAAAATATTAAACTGTCATTCAAAGAATTATAGATGAACATCTCCTTTATGCAACCGCATTGACAGATTTCAAAATAACTTTACTGGGAAAGCACACTTTGCAATACACTAGGCAATACAGATAGCTGCCATTTTGGAGTCATCTAAAATATTAAATAGCATTACAAATATTCACTTACCTTTGATGATCTTCATCAGAAGGTACTTCCAGGAATCCCAGGTCGACATGAAATGTTGTTTTGTTCGATAAAGTCCATAATTTATGTCCAAATAGCTCCTTGTTGTTCCCGTGTTCAGTTTAGCTACTCCAAATGTAGGAAGCGCGCCGAAAATTTCACGACGAAAAGTAAAAAAAAAAAATCTATTTACGTTCGTTCAAACATGTCAAATGTTGTAAAGCATCAATCTTTAGGGCCTTTAGAACGTGAAAATTCAGTAATATTCCAACCGGATGGTTCCAGTGTCTTGAAAAACGTTTTGGAACAGAGCTACCTCCTCATGTGAATGCGCGCCAATGAACTGATGTCCTTCCCTGGGTCTACAACTTCCCAGCCTTCTCATTTGGTCTCTGTTCATCGTAGACACCGATGAACTTTCTAAAGACTGTTGACATCTAGTGGAAGCCTTAGGAAGTGCACAATGATTACTACGTCACTGTGAGTTCGATAGGCAATGACATGAAAAGAGTCCACGCATCAGATTTCCACTTCCTGGTAGGATTTTTCGTCAGGTTTTTGCCTGCCATATGAGTTCTGTTATAGTCACAGACATCATTCAAACAGTTTTAGAAACTTCAGAGTGTTTTCTATCCAAATCCAATAATAATATGCATATTCTAGCTTCTGAGTTTGAGTAGGAGGCAGTTTAATATGGGCACGTATTTCATTCGAATGTGAAAATACTGCCCCCTATCCTGAAGGGGTCACTAATTAAAGAAAACACAATTTAATTACATCTTTATTTGAGCAAAATAAGTAGTTTTGTAGTGATCACAAGTAAATCCTAACAATTCAGATAACTAAAATATGAATATTCTATCATAAAGTGAAAACAATTAGTTTCCCTGGCTGATATTTTTATTTTTTATTTCACCTTTATTATACCAGGTAGGGCAGTTGAGAACAAGTTCTCATTTACAACTGCGACCTGGCCAAGATAAAGCAAAGCAGTGAGACAAAAACAACACAGAGTTACACATAAACAAACGTACAGTCAATAACACAATAGAAAAATCTATGTACAGTGTGTGCAAATGTAGAAGAGTAGGGAGGTAAGGCAATAAATAGGCCATAGAGGTGAAATAATTACAATTTAGCATTAACACTGGAGTGATAGATGTGCAGATGATGTGCAAGTAGAGATACTGGGGTGCAAAGGAGCAAGAGGATAAATAACAATATGGGTATGAGGTAGTAGGGTGTGCTATTTACAGATTGGCTGTGTGCAGGTACAGTGGTAGGTAAGCTGCTCTGACAGCTGATGCTTAAAGTTAGTGAGGGAGATATGAGTCTCCAGCTTCAGTGATTTTTGCAATTCATTCCATTAATTGGCAGCAGAGAACTGGAAGGAAAGGTGGCCAAAGGAAGTGTTGGCTTTGGGGATGACCAGTGAAATATACCTGCTGGTGCACGTGCTACAGGTGGGTGTTGCTATGGTGGCCAGTGAGCTGAGATAAGGTGGGTGGGGCGTTACCTAGCAAAGACTTATAGATGACCTGGAGCCAGGGGGTTTGGCGACGAATATGTAGTGAGGGCCAGCCAACGAGAGCATACAGGTCGCAGTGGTGGGTAGTATATGGGGCTTTGGTAACAAAACGGATGGCACTGTGACAGACTACATCCAGTTTGCTGAGTAGAGTGTTGGAGGCTATTTTGTAAATGACATCGCCGAAGTCAAGGATCGGTAGGATAGTCAGTTTTACGAGGGTATGGCTGCTACTTAGAAATACTATAACAGTAAATTAATAGATGACATTCATTGATATAAACCTGTCTCCAATATAAATTGCATAGTTTACATAAAATCACTGCGGACCTTTGACAAATAAATCTGTGTGAAAAGGCGTCCCATGGTCTGTTTTGTCAACGAGCTCAATGTATTCCAAACACTGGTGACAATCAGATGACCCAATGTCATGCTCGTCGTACGAACTGGAAGTATACTCGGACCAACGTGCAGCGTGATCTGGGTTTTGTGCGTTTCACTTGTGGAACGCACAAAACAATAAAGAATAAACGATACGTGAAGCTCAAGCAGTGCTCATAGGCAACTACACAGAAACAAGATCCCACAAAACACAGTGGGGAAAAGGCTGCCTAAATATGATCCCCAACCAGAGACAACGATAAACAGCTGCCTCTGATAGGCAGCCATTTCCCCACTGTGTTTTGTGGGATCTTGTTTCTGTGGCATCAGGCCTCCAGTGCGCCTCCCCAGTCCAGTGCGCCTCCCCAGTCCGGTACGTCCTGTGCCTGCTCCCTGCACTCGTCCTGAAGTGCGTGTCACCAGTCCGGTGCCCTCTGCACTGGCTCCACGCAATGGGCCTCCAGTGCACATTCACAGTCCAGAGCTTCTGGCGACGGTCCCCAGTCCAGAGCTTCCGGCGACAGTCCCCAGTCCAGAGCTTCCGGCGACGGTTCACAGTCCGGAACCTCCTGCGATGGTCCACAGTCCGGAACCTCCTACGACGGTCCACAGTCCGGAACCTCCTACGACGGTCCACAGTCCGGAACCTCCTACGACAGTCCACAGTCCGGAACCTCCTACGACAGTCCACAGGCCGGAGCCCTCCTATGCGCCGGTGCCCAGTCCAGGCATGGCGTCCAGTCCAGCTCCAAGGCCAGAGCCTTCCTCTGTGCCGATGCCCAGTCCAGGCACGGTGTCCAGTCCAGCTCCAAGGCTGGAGTCTTCCTCTGCGCCGGTGCCCAGTCCAGGCACGGCGTCCAGTCCCGCTCAATGGCAGGACGCCACCGATGCAGGCGGATTCGCGAGCGGAGTGGGTACTTCACCCCGCACCGGAGCTGCCACCGACGCTAGATGCCCACCCGAACCCTCCTCTATTGAGTCAGGTTTTGCGTCCGGAGTCCGCACCTTTGGGGGAGGGGGGGGGGGTGTACTGTCACGTCCTGACCATAGAGAGCCTTTTTATTCTCTATTTTGGTTAGGTAGGGTGGGTGATCTAGTGTATTTATTTCTATGTTGGCCTGGTATGGTTCCCAATCAGAGGCAGCTGATTATCGTTGTCTCTGATTGGGGATCATATTTAGGCAGCCATTTCCCCACTGTGTTTTGTGGGATCTTGTTTTTGTGTAGTTGCCTGTGAGCACTCCAGACGTCACGTTTCATTCATTCTTTATTGTTTTTTTGTGTGAGTTTCATTGATTAAACATGTGGAACTCTACGTACGCTGCGCCTTGGTCCAGTTCTTACGACAATCTTGACACCCAATGATTTAGGTTGCCTAATAAACGATGCCCCCATCTGGTAGGTTGTTGTTTCGTTTTACTACCCACATTTACACTATATCACCCACCCTATATATATATATATATATATATATATATATATATATTATAAAAGTATATATATAAAAGTATGTGGACAGTAACCTTCAAATTAGTGGATTCAGCTATTTCTGCTACACCCGTTGCTGACAAGTGCATAAAATCAAGCACACAGCCACGCAATCTCCATAGACAAACATTGGCTGTAGAATGGCCTTACTGAAGATTTCAGTGACTTTCAACATGGCACTGTCATAGGATGCCACCTTTCCAACAAGTCAGTTCTTCATATTTCTGCCCTGCTAGAGCTGCCTCGGTCAACTGTAAGTGCTGTTATTGTGAAGTGGAAACGTCTAGGAGCAACAATGACTCAGCCGCAAAGTGGTAGGCCACACAAGCTCACAGAACGGGACCGCCGAGTGCTGAAGCGCATAGCACGTAAAAATCGTCTGTCCTCGGTTGCAACACTCACTACCGAGTTCCTAACTGCCTCTGGAAACAACGTCAGCACAATAACTGTTTGTCGGGAGTTTCATGAAATGGGTTTCCATGGCCGAGCAGCCGTACATAAGCCTAAGATCACTATGCGCAATGCCAAGTGTCGGCTGGATTTTCTTTATAACTTTTAACCTTTATTTAACTAGGCATGTCGGTTAAGAACCAATTCTTATTTACAATGACAGCCTACACCGGCAAAACCCCGACAACGCTGGGCCAATTGTGCGCTGCCCTATGGGACTCCCAATCACGGCCTGGAATTGAACCAGGGTTGATGTTAAGCTTGTCGCCATTGGACTCTGGAGCAATGAAAAAGCGTTCTCTGGAGTGATGAATCATGCTTCACCATCTGGCAGTCCGACGGACAAATCTGGGTTTTGCGGATACGAAGAGAACGCTGCCTGCCCCAATGCATAGTGCCAACTGTAAAGTTTGGTGGAGGAGGAATAATGGTTTGGGGCTGTTTTTCATGGTTCAGGCTTGACCCCTTAGTTCCAGTGAAGGGAAATCTTAACGCTACAGCATACAATGACATTCTGGGCGATTCTGTGCTTCCAACAGACTTTTTCCTGTTTCAGCATGACAATGCTCCGTGCACAAAGCGAGGGTCATAGAGAAATGGTTTGTTGAGATCGGTGTGGAAGAACTTGACTGGCCTGCACAGAGCCCTGACCTCAACCCCATCAAACACCTTTGGGATGAATTGGAACGCCGACTACGAGACAGGCCTAATCGCCCAACATCAGTGCCCGACCTCACTAATGCTCTTGTGGCTGAATGGAAGCAAGTCCTCGACAGCAATGTTCCAACATCTAGTGGAAAGCCTTCCCAGAAGAGTGGAGGCTGTTATAGCTGCAAAGGGGAGACCAACTCCATATTAATGCCCCTGATTTTGGAATGAGATGTTTGTCGAGCAGGTGTCCACATACTTTGGTCATGGTCATTGGTAGTTAAGTCAAAATTAACTGCAATACACTGGTCTCATAGCTGGCTGGCTGCAACCTCTCGTTTTACACTCAATCGAATCAAATCAATCAATCAATCAATCAAATGTATTTCTAAAGCCCTTATTACATCAGCCGATGTCACAAAGTGACACCCACCAATCCACCCCGACTAACCACCCTACTTTAATTTTTACCTTAAGTAACCATCTGTCCAAATGTAACCATACCAAATGTTGAACATATAAAAATTTGAGTGTCCCGGATTTACATTTACTATATTACGTCTAGTCTATGAGACCAGGCTGATATATTAGCATAACTTGGCTACACAGAACCATGGCTCTCCAACTGAGGCGGGGCTTACTGAGTGCTCTTTGAAATAGGCGCTGGTAATGCTGAATTCCAACCAAGAGTCCAGGGTTCTTGTCTAAAAGCACGATTTTGCCTGCTCATACAGTTCTGCTTCAGTACTCTGGCTTAACTGACACCCGGAACAGAAAGACAATTTCCATACACAGCCACATAGGGAAGTCAGATTTGAACATTCCTAATAAGACACTTTAGTCATCACCTCTGTGCACAAAACATCCATTTAATTATTCAAATAATTGTCGCTCCCCCCCCCCCCCCCCCATCACTCACAGCGGAAGATATTAACATAGTTTCTAAACCCAGAGGAGGAACATCATGAGACTTCCGGAACGCTTGGGAAACAGACCAAACAGACCAGGAGTGGGTACGCGTACCAGTAAAATATGAGCCTATCACAATAAGAAATAAAACATGTAAAGAAAACTATAGGCTATTACACAACTTGTAATCATTACAACACATCAGAGGCATAAAAATAATTGAATGGACTTAAACGGGTGGTAAAGCCTACGTTCCCCAAAATGTGATGTGGTTCAACATGACATCGCCTACAAGTGTGATCGTGGTTTTCTATTGAGAAACAGTTTCTGTTTATCCTCATACTGGAAAGGGAAAGGGGGATACCTAGTCAGTTGTACAACTGAATGCATTCAACTGAAATGTGTCTTCCGCATTAAACCCAACCCCTCTGAATCAGAGAGGTGCGGGGGGGCTGCCATAATCGACATCCACGTCTTCGGCGCCCGGGGAACTGGACTGTCTTTGTTGACATTTTATATTCATCCAATGTCTGCCATGTTTTTGGATGAACTCAGTCCGGCTTTTAAACTTACTCTTGAAAGTTATGATAGTAGAATGCACATTGTGTAATTTTTAAATTGGTTAGTGCATCATCAGTTCCTATGTTAGTCATTGCATACCTTAAATAACTATTTATAACTGGTCAGAAAAGTCCAGACCAACTAGCCCATGTCAGCTCACATTTTTTTTATTTTGTTTTCTTTTTCTCCCATAGATATTGTTGTAATTTTTTTGTCACTCAAATATCACATGAATAGACATTAGACATGGCAAAATGTTTAGAATTGCAAGAGAATTTGCTTCAAACGGTCAACATTTTCTTTGCACCCCATGACAAAATATGTAGAATTGCAGCAAATAAGCAATGTTCTCTCCACCAAGAAGAGGGGTGTGAACAGTTTGTGTCATGAATAGGGAGGGAGGGGGGAGGGGGGTCCTGGCAATCTAGAGTCCTAGGGACATCCTTACCCCCCATTGAAGTTGAAATGTAAAATGGTTAAGGTAAGGGTTGCGGTAAGGATTAAGGTAAGGGGGTGGTGGAAAAAGTACCCAATTGTCATACTTTAGTCAAATTAAAGTAAAGATACCTTAATAGAAAACTTACTCAAGTAAAAGTGAAAGTCACCCAGTAAAAGTCTCAAAGTATTTGGATTTAAATATACTTAAGTATCAAAAGTAAATGTAATTGCTAAAATATACTTAAGTATTAAAAGTAAAAGTATTAATCAATTCAAATGTCTTATATTAAGCAAAACAGACACAAATATTTTCTTGTTTGTTATTTATTCACGGATAGCTAGGGGCATGCTCCAACACTCAGACATAATTTACAAATGAAGCATTTGTGTTTAGTGAGTCAGTCAAATCAGAGGCAGTAGGGATGACCAGGGATGTTCTCTTGATAAGTGTGTGAATTGGACCATTTTCCTGTCCTGCTAAGCATTCAAAATGTAATGACTACTTTTGGGTGTCAGGGACAATGTATAGAGTAAAAAGTACATTATTTTCTTTAGGAATGCAGTGAAGTAAAACTAAAAGTAGTCAAAAATATAGTTAGTAAAGTGAAGTACAGATACCTCTAAAAACGTAGCACTGAAGTATTTTTACTTAAGTACTTTACACTACTGGGTTAGGGTAAGATTAGGGGTTTAGAGTAGGAACGCCCCAAGGATCCCAGATAGTACTAACCAATTAGGTCTGAAGGAGGTGCAGCGCTTGGACCAATCACTGGCGAATGTCACGAAGCCCCAAGTGGAACTTGCGTAGCACGTCGTTTATTGCACCCGATATCCAACCATGCAGCGCTGCTTCACATTAACCATTGTACGGCACTGGGCCCTTCGAAAGAAACTTCTCACTATCAGCTACCAACAATCAGCAGCCATGTCTACACTTCTGATAAACCAGCCCAAATATGCCTGGTTGAAAGAATTAGGCCTGAGTGAGGATAATGACGGTGTTTACAACGGGAACTGGGGAGGCAAAGGAGAGGTAAAACAAGCAAGGGGATTAGCTAGCTACACGTTTTGTGGGTCCTGAATTCTAAATATAAATCCAGACATGGTTATAAAACATTATCTGCAAGCTAACTAGGCCACATAGTAGACTTTTGCTTGGTACGTTAAGCAAATAGCCCAAGTTTGACAGTTTGAGACCATTCAAAATGTTACGCAAACCTGTCCGAATAGTTTGTTGCTTTGACTTTTGAGTTTCTTTAATTCATTGACACATTTGATAGGTTATACAATGTAACGTTAGTTATCAAATTCAACCAATTTCAGTAGCTATGTTTCAGCGGATATGTCTCCACTGTACCTGGTTAGCATAGCAAACTAAGTTAGCTAGGTAGCTGATTTACTACCTAGACACGTCGTCGAGTTTCTTGAGACTGTATACAGGAACCTACTTTACGCGGTCTAACGTTAGCTGGCTAACAACGTTTCCTAGCTAGCACATGGTCTCTACAGGTAACAAAAAAAAAACCGTGCGACAGATTTACAGCTGTTAAACTATTACATGACACTTACAGACATGCAGAACTTAACTAGGTAGTTATGAAGTAAATGTAAACTGAACTTCCTGAATTCCTACAGTTTTATTTATTCGCTTATATATTTTTTTGCGCACTGCACATTTCTTACCCTACAGTGACACCTATCGGCCAGATATGATAGTACATAGAACGTTGAATTTGATTCGGTTGTACTGAAAACGTAGTAATTTACTCTCACTAACCCCCAATGCAATTATCAGGCAGTATCATGGTATAACCCATCGACAGCATTCGCTTTTACTGTACTCTTATGTATTCTTTATAGACTGACCTATAAAGAGTAAGCTATATAATGTCAAGTATAAGTAGTGGACAGTGTGTGTTGAAAAGTGCACTGCTCTCTCAGTGGCTTCAGATAACAATGAAGTATCCAATTCAAAGGCTGTGAACTGTATACAGTCATCATTTCCCTGCTCCTGTGGTGGGGTGTTCTGATCGGTGTTCTTTCTTCAAGGTCATCACGTCATATTGCCCTGCCAACAATGAGCCCATCGCCAGAGTACGCCAGGTAATGTCAATAAGGTCTCACAGTTCTATCAGAGTATACCACTGTCACCATTTAAAAAAAAAATATATCAACCACTGCTACCATTTTGCAATTTAACATAGAAATTGCGCATGGCCCCAATGGTGGTTTTCTATTAAGTTCTGCTCACCCAAATGTCAACCTTGTTTGTTTAAAATGGCCGACCATCTCATTTTCCAAAAGCTTCTGAATGGCCTTGTCTTCAAGGCGTCAGATGCTACTTGTTCGAGCCAAACCAGGTTTATATTCATAATGCTTCCCTAAAGATCAAAAGTCCAATATTAATCATCTGACCTGGATTCAAAGTTACTTTATATACTTATTTTTTAGTCTCTCTTAAAGGAACCTTACTGACCCCAATGTAAAATGTTAATGTAGTGACGTTACTGGATACTGTTTCCTTTGTTCAGGCAACGATGGCAGAATATGAAGAAACTGTGCAGAAATCGAGGGACGCCTGGAAGGTGTGGGCAGATGTAAGTATGGTGACTTAACCAAGAATGTGTCTTCATTGCTCATTTCATTTCAGCTTTGAACACGCCAACACTAAAAATCTAATTTTCTCCTCAAATCTAGATTCCGGCCCCTAAAAGAGGAGAGATTGTGCGTCAGATTGGTGACGCACTGAGGAAAAAGATCAAAGTCCTGGGCAGTTTGGTAAGACCTATCACAAATGCGACCGCTGTAGTCTTGGCTGCAATCACACAGTAAAAGGGCTACATAACTTCGATGATGAGATTCGTAGTAGCTCCGTAGACTTTGACACAACCATGCTAGAACTTGTCTCTTTGGTGTTTTGAGGGGAGAGGACAGAGCCATGCTAATAAGGGATGCAGTACTCACTCAATGGAACAGTGCTCAAAAGGGAAACTGTTTTCTGTTTGTAGGTGTCCCTGGAGATGGGCAAGATCTATGTTGAGGGAGTTGGCGAGGTGCAGGAATACGTTGACGTCTGTGACTACGCTGTTGGCTTGTCTCGCATGATTGGAGGTCCAGTTCTCCCCTCTGAAAGTAAGTCTGCAGTTAACAATCCATTAAATATTGTCTTATTTGCCGGAGGGTGGTAGTGGGTTTAAGAAAACAAAGTGTGCAGGCTTTTTGCGCCATTCCTGTTCAAACACACCAGATCCTGCTCATCAGTTGCTCACCCTGAACTTGTGAACAGGGCCACGTATCTAACATCTGTCCCTATAGTCTTATTCATTATAATCTAAAAAGGCTAAACTGATCCTAGATCTGCACTCTGAGATGCTTTGTGGATACGGGCCCAAGACTGGAGGACAAGCCAGCACACCCAGTACTTTTCCAGGACCGTAGTTGGATGTTGGAGAATCTTGAGATAGGAAATTGTGGTGTTAAAGACATTTTGTTAAATTGAAGTAATGTGATGCCTCTTTAGGACCGGGCCACGCGCTGATCGAGATGTGGAACCCTGTGGGTCTGGTGGGCATCATCACAGCCTTCAACTTCCCTGTGGCCGTCTACGGCTGGAACAACGCCATCGCCCTCATCTGTGGCAACGTCTGCCTCTGGTGAGCGCCTATAGGGTCACACTGTTAACTGTTCTACGTCATTGAAATGATAGTGTGTATCAGTCTTTCTTTGCCAGTTTCATTTTGGTGATGTCTTTTAATGTTTACACCATGTCGCAAATAACTTCGGCAAGGGGACAAAAGTCTAAGCTATAAGGACTCAAACCTGTTTGAAGGGAATCAGGTTCACATTATGGCAATGTGCATGGCTCCTATTCCAGTTCTGAAATGTTTGTTGATTTTCCTCTAGGAAAGGAGCTCCCACCACCCCTCTAACCAGTGTAGCTGTAACCAAGTAGGTGTTTTGGGGTATTTTATCAGAGATTGAACAGTTAATGCAAATTCTCAAATTTTAGTTACTGTCATGTTGAAGAGAGAATGTAGACTACATTTAACATTTGCTCATACTCCAAAATAAATAAGGCTCAATTAGACCACCAAACCAATTTTCAGCAACACACAGATGTTTAGAAACGTGTAGAATTGAGTTCGATTGTGCTCAGTTGTGTCCGTGTGTGTTCCAACAGAATCGTGGCTGAGGTGTTGGAGCAAAACAACCTGCCTGGTGCCATCTGCTCCATGACATGCGGTGGCGCTGACATCGGGTGAGTCTCCTCCCCTAGTGACTGTCTTCTGTCCTTTCTCCTGGTACATTACTCCCTAGAAATACAAAAGGATTGTATTGGGTGTAGGCATGGGCAAGAGGGAGTGTCCAACATTTCTTACACTAGTCTTTTCCTTTCGACCCCACAGCACAGCAATGTCGAAGGACGAGCGCGTCGACCTGGTCTCATTCACTGGCAGCACCCAAGTGGGCAAGATGGTGGCCATGATGGTGCAGGAGAGGTTTGGTGAGTCGGCACCTCATCGTCCACATTTTTTTTCACCTCAACCAAACTTGATCACATTTGGGACGCATTGCTTTATTTATTTTTTTAACATTACTTAATAGTGTTATTTTTGTACAGGTCGTAATTTGCTGGAGCTTGGCGGGAACAACGCCATCATAGGTAAGGGCGTGAAGACACTGTAGCTTGTTCAAATCAAATTTATTTATATAGCCCTTCGTATATCAGCGGAAATCTCAAAGTGCTATACAGAAACACAGCCTAAAACCCCAAACAGCAAGCAATGCATGTGAAAGAAGCACGGTGGCTAGGAAAAACTCCCTAGGAAAAACTCCCTAGAAAGGCCAAAAACCTAGGAAGAAACCTAGAGAGGAACCAGGCTATGAGGGGTGGCCAGTCCTCTTCTGGTTGTGCCGGGTGGATATTATAACAGAACATGGTCAAGATGTTAAAATGTTCATAAATGACCAGCATGGTCAAATAATAATCATAGTAGTTGTCGAGGGTGCAACAAGCACGTCCGGTGAACAGGTCAGGGTTCCGTAGCCGCAGGCAGAACAGTTGAAACTGGAGCAGCAGCATGGCCAGGTGGACTGGGGACAGCAAGGAGTCATCATGCCAGGTAGTCCCGAGGCATGGTCCTAGGGCTCAGGTCCTCCGAGAGAAAGAGAGAATTAGAGAGAGCATATTTAAATTCACACAGGACACCGGATAAGACAAGAGAATACTCCAGATGTAACAGACTGACCCTAGCCCCCCGACACATAAACTACTGCAGCATAAATACTGGAGGCTGAGACAGGAGGGATCAGAAGACACTGTGGCCCCATCCGATGGTCCGGGGGTATCATGATTATTTTCATGATACTGGGACGTTATACATGCATGAGCAGACATATTATGAATTGCCTCAGAGTAGCTAGCACGGAATGGTATGATAATTACGACTATGAAAATAATAGCTTGTCCATTTTAATTTCTCAGGAATTGTTTAAATACGGTTATGTTTCTCAGTTGGCAATATGTGTGTCTTCAGTGTTTGAGGATGCTGATCTGAACCTTGTGGTGCCTTCTGCCGTCTTTGCTTCTGTGGGAACTGCTGGACAGCGCTGCACCACCACCAGGAGGCTGGTAAGTAGATGGCAACATATAGGCCACTATGCTCATCTGACCAATGCTGCAGTCACACTCTGAACTACAATCCAAGGCCCTGTTTAAATTATTTTACACTCCCTTTCTCCTTTAAGTTAGTGATTACTTTGTTTTAGATGCTGCACGGAAGCATCCATGACGTAGTGGTGGAGAGGGTAGCCAAAGCCTACAAACAAGTCCGCATTGGAGACCCCTGGGACCGTACGTGCTTCTGTAAAATGGATCAGCAAATTCTGTTCAACTTCCATACTAAGATGGCTGAACATGAGACCACAATACAAGTGTGAATAACATGGTGCATGTTTTTAATATAGACGCCCCCCTTTTCCCCTACAGCGAGCACTATGTATGGCCCACTCCACACCAAGCAGGCTGTGGACCAGTACCTGGCAGCCATCGAACAGGCTAAGCAACAGGGTGGCACTGTGGTGTGTGGAGGAAAGGTACTGTACTGTGCTCCTGCTGTGTACTTAGAGCACCTCTGTGTGATGTGGGCTGTTAGGAACACACCATATGAAGTCTATTTATACTCTTTATGTAGTCTAACGGTCTCTCTTGAAAAATAGATTTTTATCTCAATGAGAAAAACCTGTTTAAATAAAAGTAACGTTTATATGCCATTATAAGAGGACACACCTTAAGTTGAAAAATGACACTTGCACTACACAATACTTTACTCTTTTAGCTCTAGCACAAATGATCAATTTGGAACCCAGTAGAAACCACAAATAAGACTACAAACCGTTATCTGCTAATGTACGCAATAGCTGTCAAATAAAACCTGAAAAGTGGGAATATCAGTTTGTTTTGGTTGCCAGGTGATGGAACGTCCTGGAAACTACGTGGAGCCCACCATCATCACAGGGCTGGCTCACGATGCGCCCATCGTTCACACAGAGACCTTCGTCCCCATCCTCTACGTCCTCAAGTTTCAGGTAGGGCATCCATTACCTTCTGTCTCAGGAGCCTGGTTAAAGGAGACGTAACACTGCACTCAGTCTGGTTCAACCAGGTAAGCTGTACCCTGTGCAATGTTGAAAACTAGAGAAGGTGGCTACTGGCTCATTTTGATTCCTGGTTATTTGGGTGGGGAATCAAATCCCTACTAACTCTTATCTGTTGTCCACTCAGACTGAGGAGGAGGCGTTTGCCTGGAACAATGAGGTCAAGCAGGGCCTCTCCAGCAGCATCTTCACCAAGGACATGGGCCGAGTCTTCCGCTGGCTGGGGTAAGAGCTGGCTGTTGTGTATGAAGAAGTCCCTCTGATGCGACGTGGTTCCTGAATGTTACTGGGATTTGAGTTGTGGCTGAGGACTGGGTCTTAGCTTGAAAACAGGTTTGATCCACTTGATGGACAACAAGAATACTCAGTCTCAGATGGACCACCGTACACAACGCTGTGTGTACAGTACAAT
Source organism: Salmo trutta (assembly GCF_901001165.1). Taxonomy (NCBI): domain Eukaryota; kingdom Metazoa; phylum Chordata; class Actinopteri; order Salmoniformes; family Salmonidae; genus Salmo; species Salmo trutta. The sequence continues at coordinate 40,613,422 of NC_042979.1, forward strand.
ATACCATCTAGTCTGAGTCTGTGGTGTAGTAGACATTGGAAAGTGGAGGTATGCCTATTCATTGGAAAGATGCTTTCTTCCTCTCTAGACCTAAAGGATCGGACTGCGGCATCGTGAACGTCAACATTCCTACCAGCGGAGCTGAGATTGGAGGAGCGTTCGGTACGTTGGCTGTCTGTCCTTCTGTCTGTAGACTTCCCTGTGTGCGTTAGGCTGATGTGTGTGTGTTTGTTTCCAGGTGGGGAGAAACACACAGGAGGTGGACGGGAGTCAGGCAGCGACTCTTGGAAGCAGTACATGAGAAGGTCCACATGGTGAGTGAATAAAATGTTCTCTGCCAGATCACACCCCAGTGGAATATTTCAGTATGTTCCACATTTCATCTTTATGGCAGACCCTCTATCACAGTTGGAACACTGCCATGTAAATTAACGCATAAGCCCCAAATTCACTGTGCTATAAACCATGGTTTTACCTGGGTCTCCCATCAGTATTTTGGGGTTATCATACTCCTTTTATAAAGGGTTGGAACGAATAGACTATGTAATTGAGCATTGGGGGGGGGATACTTGATTAACACAGTTTTCCTATTCTGTTCTTCTCCCCCTTCAGCACTATCAACTATAGCAAGGATCTTCCTCTAGCTCAAGGAATCAAATTTGAGTGAATCGGGCACACAAGGAACCAGGAACCAGTCAACCTTGATGAATCCACAAGGGAAACTAAAACACTATACTAACCATTTGGACTTTGCATGATTTATTCTCCAAAATGCTAAACTTCTGTCCTAGCAACTTTTACAATCAGAAGATGAATTGGACTTGGCCAAGTGGGGAAACTGGGTGCGTTTTGGGTTGGTCATGGTGGTGAAATGTAATTCAAGTATTACTTTTTTTGTGTGTGTGTGTGTGTGTGACTAGGGGTTGGTTGGAAATGGAAAATGAATACTCCCATTTTTCTATTGTAAAGATGTTAAATAGAACCAACCACTCTAGTTGTGTGCACTTTGTTTGTAGCACTTAACTCTAGTACTTAACTCTGCTTTCTAATACTGTACCAGGCGCTTTGTACAAATAAATCATGCTTTTGTTTTGGAAAGATGTTTATCAGATTTTTATTGCAGACAGCAAAACAATTTGACAAGCACTATATTGGTGTGTGGCACATGTGTGCAAATGTTGAATCACTTCCCATTTTCACATGATTCATTAAAGGGTGTAAAGGTGCATGCATGTAGCCTAATATGGTCCATCTGTTACATAATGCAACACAAACGTGACATGCCTGCCAACAAGTGTTAGTACTGTACAGTGTGTACTCGCCATATCTCTTGGCTCCACTAGGGGCACCATGGAGCCTGAAATAAAGGTTTATCCAACTCCTCTTCTTGATGCTCTGCAGTTGGCGTCGGGATGATGATGAAGGATAGCAGCCAGCTAGGGAAATGGCTCTTATTGCTTTCAAATGAATGATTCCCAGATTTCTTGCATAAACCATTGGGCTGGGATGGTTTGGTCGGTGGCTGACTGTCAGGTAATTTAACAAATTCATGATAAAACACAGGTCGAGAAGACAAGGATGTGACATAGCTATGTTGTGACTGCTAGCTAGGCTAGTTAGCTATGTTAGCCTCGGCAGAATTGAATACCAATGAACGTGGGCAGTCTTGACACGTAGCAGTAAACACAGGCAGATTTGCAGAAGCCAGTGGATAAAATCCAGGACATGCACGAATGTAAATCGGGCTGTCGTATTATGCACTCGGCAGGTTGTTTGTGGAATGTTTTATTGCAAATGTAGGTAACTAGTTAACTAGCTTACAACGTTATACAGCTGGCTAGATGTCAGCTCAGCCTCTGATGTGACACGTGTGAGAAAGGGTGCACATAATGATAAGCGCTGAATAGCCCGTGGATGAAACGAGTCAGTGAATGCAAGAATTAATAGAAACGTCGTTATTCCTCTAAAATTCTTAGTTAATTCTGCTCTACTGAATTCATAACATTTCTAGCTACTTGACAACTTCAGATGGGCTAGGACGTGTATAGAGCCCCACAGTGGAGGTCTCATAATACCCATAACATCTAGCTGTCAAACAGGGAAAGGGTTTTGTTTTTCCACCAAGAATATTTCCCATAGGGGATTTTAGAAACACTCAAAATAAGGGCTGTGTTTCATGCAGGCTTTCACTGGCGTGATATTTTGATAACCATGCGAATCTCTCTCGGTCAAGGTGACTTATCAATATATTCTGCCCTATTCACTCTCAGATTCGAAAATGCTCATTAGTATCAAAGTACTCATCATGCAAAACTACAAATCCCTGCAAGTCATCTCTAGCAGACATCTTTGCTAACAGGTATTGTTTCAATTTAAAACTTGCACAAGACAGTTCACAGAATTGTCCATTTAAATACATTTTGCCAATTTATTAATTACCACATTTAGCTAACATTAGATAGTTAATCCAGAGTTTCTTACCTTTGCCTCAATTCATCAGTCTCTTTCAGATCATGGCATTTGTAATTCTTTAAGATAGCCACATTTAGCATTTCATTTTTGGGGGGTAAATACAGGCGTACATATTGATAAGTCTCCTTGTCCTAGAGACATTTACACGGTTATCAAAATGTCACACCAGAGTAGCCTACACAAAACACAGCCCTTATTTAAAGTGTTTCTAAAATCCCTTATGGGAAAAATGAATGGAACCATTTCCCTGTTTGACCTCCAGGTTTTATGGGTATTATAACTCATACTGTGGTACTCTGTAAACAACATGGATTTGATTCATTAAACCATCTGATATGGCATACTTACCAGGTACTGCTTTATTTCTCCCTGTATGAACATGTGGGTGAAGTTAAAAAATCCATGAATGCTCTGCAATTTTCTGTCTCTCTTTTGCAGATGATATCTACTTGATGGATTCCCATGAACATTATTGTTAGAATGCAACCAACTGCCTCAACCACTGAAGACTGTTTGACAAAGTATCACCTTGCTTGACAGAACAGGTGCTTCTTGTGAAGGAGGCCTCCAAACTGTCCTCGATTTACTGAACTGGAAAGCAAAATGAAGACATCCCAGACCATAAATCATGACTCTGGTTTACCTGTCGATTTTTGACGGACGTATAAAATAATCACTTGATGTTTCGGTGTGTGTCTGCAGGATACTGACACTCTCTCTCTCTCACCCACACACACACACTAAAGGACAAGTTCTTGTATCAATCCAGAGTTCTCAAAGAGGACCGTCAAAATGTTTTCGGCTCTTAAGAAGCTGGTGGGCACCGAGCCTGGCCAGCTAGGAAACAAAAACATTCCAGCTGGTTTGCAGTCAATGAACCAGAGCCTACAGAGAAGATTTGCCAAGGGAGTACAGTATAACAGTAAGTAATTCAGCTCTTGAAAGTGATGTTGTCTTAAAGTAATTGTCCAGTGGAAATCTCACTTTCATATTCTGTATATATTCTGTTAACTCATAACCAAATAATGTTGTTGACTCGTTCTACACTCGTCTTTATGGCCAATGCATAAATAGGAGAAAAAGAAAACACTTGAAAAACCCTTAAATTCTTGCTATGTCCTCATATGACTTCATGTTAGCTAATTTTATAAACAGTTTGACTTTTTCATACTCTGTGCTCACACAGAGCTCTGATAGTATAGTGTTGTAGGACTACATTAGAGAAGATAATTAAAAATGAATCATGGCTATCTGATCACCTTACCTACTGGTCTATTTTTCAATGGGGTCGAAACAAGTATTGTTTGTTTAGGCCTTGTCTTTTGAATGTCAATAACATGGACATGTTCCATACCTGCAGCAGGATGCCTGCAGCCATTCATTTGGAAGGAATATTATGTTTTACGTAAGCTATGTACCTGACTGTTTCTGCACTCAACAACATTGTCTTATCTGACTACTAAAGCAGAAACATACTGGCACACAAGCTGTTTCACATTAAAGGGTTAGTTCACCCAAAATACAAATCAACAAAATTTTATGAGCCCTACCTAGAATGTAGTGTTTGGACCTGGAGAGTTAGCCACCCAAGATTTGGGTTTGTTTATTTAGCTATAGCATTAGCATTGTCTGCTCAAATCAATAGGAGTGATAGGGTCCCAGTTAGCATACTCCAGTCTGCGTACCTAGGCCTAAATTCCTCAGGAAGAGCTCAAGCACTTCCTTGATTTCTGTTATTGTTGCATTCTCTCCATGAGGGTCTTAAATAATATCACAAAAATGTCTCCCTGCTTTCCCCCTCTCTCTGTCTCGTTTAGTGAAGATCATCATCCGTGGAGACCGGAACACGGGAAAGAGTGCCCTATGGCACCGACTACAGGGGAAGAAGTTTTTGGAAGAGTACATCCCCACACAAGAGATCCAGGTCTCCAGCATCCACTGGAACTATAAAAGTAAGAAGATGCCGTGTGAGAGCCACACACTAGTGGTCCTCTGTAGCTCAGTTGGTGGAGCATGGCACTTGCCACGTCAGGATAGTGAGTTCGACTCCTGGCATCACCCATACGTCAAATGTATGCACGTGTGACTGTAAGCGGCTGCTAAATTGCTTATACTATAATGTTATTTGTACATGGCATCAAGTACTAGTAGCGATGATTTGTATGAAGTAAACAACTGCCCAAGCATTTCAAAAGCACTTCCACAGAGAGAATAGCATCGTAGTATAGACCTATGTACTGAGATGTGCTTTTAAACAACATCGAAAGATTAAACAAACCTTCAGTTTTTCACCTTAGGAATGTTGCAAGCTGTAGTCAAATTTTCCCAAACTGTTGATTCAAAATTGCCTGACTTGTTACAGTTTTCTTATTATCAAAGGCATTTTAGTGATTGCCGATTGTGTTTTTTTCCCTCTTAGCGACAGACGACGTTGTCAAGGTGGAAGTTTGGGACGTGGTGGACAAAGGTGAGCCTACAGTGTTGCTCAATGTGATTTGCTGTAATGCAGAAGTGACCAATGTCATCTGCGGTAGGTAGGAATGGGTGCAGGCTTTTGTTCTAGCCAAATAGTATTTTCATTCAAGATTAATTTAATCTGGTGTTACTGCATTATTTGGTTAAAACAAAAGCCTTTACCAGCATTGCGTCTCTGCAGAAGTGCGTTTACGTTTGGACAACCGGTTCTTTAAAGAAAGCTTACTAAAGTGTTCCTGTTGAATATAAAACACACGTTCAACAAAATGAGGTATTCATAAAAATACTGTACAATCTGTGGTTTTGTTCACATTGAATTCCATGGAATGTTAGTTGACAGTCAATCTGTTACAAATACACTGATATCATTTAAGTTATAACACTGCCATATTGTTCTACCTCTGTCTGTCCATCTGACTCTCTGTCTTGAATAATCAGTAATTTCAACTAACTAAAAAAACATTTCCTGATTTTATTTTTGCCATTCTTATTGGTGTTTTCTCATGCATTTTTCACCTCCTGTCGCCTCTGTAGGCCAAAAGCCTCCTCCTGAGGGCTTAGGTGAGAGGTAGCCTAGCCTGTGGTATTGTGAACTAGTCTAGACTGCCTGTGCAGCTAGGACTGAGTCCTAATTTGAGATCTACAACAAAACTTCCACTTCCACTTATGTCAATCTGTTATTGATATCAATGTGTGATTTATTTAGTTGCACTTGTGTATCTCAAGTAGGAATCAGCCCTTGCACTGACTTTGACATCTTGTCCTGTGTGCTGTGCTTTCTGGAAACATATTCTGGGCTTTATATGGAGTGCTGTGTGGCCATGGTCAATGGTTTTGTTCTATTGTAAAAATAAATAAATAAACTTGAGTGGTTTGGTGATAAGTAGCCTAAGTGAAGATGACCGCACCATGAAGTGACTTAGAAGAGTTGAGATTAGAAGGCCTATGTGGTAGAATAGTGGTGATAACAGTAAAGTTAGACCAAGAGATATGTCAATATCACTGTACATAGCAGGGCAACTTCCTGCTTACAGAAATGAACAACAACCAAATCTGCCAAGATTACTGCTGCTATTGTCTCAACGGAGGGCATCAACTGAAGAGATAAATCTTGACAGATTTAAATGATGATGTTGTTGTTGATAAATGTAATCAGGAAGACACCCCGCTGTGAATGATGTCATGTTGCTGAGTTGACCTTTAATGTAGGCTGTTGTTGGAATAGTGTGCATAATAATTCTATTGAAATAGAGCTGCAGGTAGATGAATGCCTTTGTTTTGACATTTCTCCTCCTTAAATGACAGGTAGTGAACACAGTGGAGAGCTGAATATGTTAGGTGCCATTTTGAAACCGTGACCTGCTTTTCTTTCATCTTGATTATAAATACGATACAATACGATATACTTTATTGCCCAATTACATGGACATTCATTTTGTGAAGTCTGTATATAAATACAGAAACGCAGCACACTATAAATAGACTTTATGATTCGGGTGGGACAGCCTCTTTCTGCCAAACAGAATGTCAGCTGAATGAAAAACATTAAGAAACTATTTTTAAGTTTCTCTGGATCACAATAAACCTGGAGAAAAATATAACTTGCTTGCCTATATGCGTTGTGGTTGAGCAAATACCCATATTGATAAATGATCAATATGTTAGACACATGGAATTGATTTGCACATAAGCCTAAATATTTTAGCATAGTTACCCACTGCTACTTTAAGTGTGTGCTGTCTTTCCTCTTATGCATTTTGGTATGCTATACGTCCTCTGTGTGAAACCACGGTAAGTGCCTCTCCTTAATTGCTTTTCTGCCTCGCTAATTGTAATCTCCTGTTTTCCCAACCACTGCAGGGAAAGGCAAGAAGCGAGGAGAAATGCTGAAAACGGAGAATGAACCCCAGGAGGTAAGTGCCATATCATTGTTAATAAACAGAGAATGAACCCCAGGAGGTAAGTGCCATATCATTGTTAATCATCAATAACAAATGACCTTCATTTCTTTCCTTGTCTTTTAAAATACAACCAAAAGAGAATCCCCCTGCTTTGAACAGCGCTCATAACAGAGCTTGAAGTCTCCTTAGCCATGTCAACTGTGTAATATGTCCAATACACCACAGCTAAGGGCTGTTCTTAAGAGTGACGCAATGCAGAGTGCCTGGATGCAGCCTTTAGCCGTGGTATATTGGCCATATACCACAAACCCCCGAGGTGCCTTATTGCTTTTATAAACTTGTTACCAACGTAAGTAGAGCAGTATAAATGTATGTTTTGTCATACTTGTAATATACGGTCCGATATACCACGGCTGTCAGCCAATCAGCATTCAGGGCTCGAACCACACAGTTTATAATTAGTTATATGACATATTTTAGTAATTGCAATGACAAGAAAGGACTTCAAGATTCTGTTGGTTGGAGGATGGTTTTTATATAACCATTTTAGTATCAACCTTCCATGTAAATGAGTTGGATATAAATTATATTTCATAAATCATATATAGGCCTTTATTTATTTATATATACACACACAGTGCATTTGGAAAGTATTCAGAACCCTTGATTTTTCCACATTTTGTTACGTTACAGTCTTATTCTAAAATTGATTAAATTAATGTTTTTCCTCATCAATCTACACACAATACCCCATAATGACAAAGCGAAAATAGGTTCTTAGAAATACCCTATTTTTAGAAGTACTTTATTTACATAAGTATTCAGACCCTTTCCTATGAGACTCTAAATTGAGCTCTGGTGCATCCTGTTTCCAGGATACACCTATTTCCAGATGTTTCTACAACTTGATTGGAGTCCACCTGTAATAATTTCAATTGATTGGACATGATTTGGAAAGGCACACACCTGTATATGTAAGTTCACACAGTTGACAGTGCATGTCAGAGCAAAAACAAGCCATGAGGTCGAAGGAATTGTCCGTAGAGCTCCGAAACAGGATTGTGTCAAGGCACAGATCTGGGGAAGGGTACCAAATTTCTGCAGCATTGAAGGTCCCCAAGAACAAAGTGGCCCCCATCATTTTTAAATGGAAGGAGTTTGGAACCACAAAGACTTTTCATAGAGCTGCCCGCCCGGCCAAACTGAGCAATCGGGGGAAAAGGGCCTTGGTCAGGGAGGTGACCAAGAACCTGATGGTCACTCTGACAGAGCTCCAGAGTTCCTCTGTGGAGGTGGGAGAACCATTCAGAAGGACAACCATCTCTGCAGCACTCCACCAATCAGACCTTTATGGTAGAGTGGCCAGACGGAAGCCACTCCTCAGTAAAAGGCACATGACAGCCCGCTTGGAGTTTAATTTAAAAAAAATGTATTTCACCTTTATTTAACCAGGTAGGCAAGTTGAGAACAAGTTCTCATTTACAATTGCGACCTGGCAAAGATAAAGCAAAGCAGTTCGACACATACAACAACACAGAGTTACACATGGAGTAAAACAAACATACAGTCAATAATACAGTAGAAAAATAAGTCTATATACAATGTGAGCAAATGAGGTGAGATAAGGGAGGTAAAGGCAAAAAAGGCCATGGTGGCAAAGTAAATACAATATAGCAAGTAAAACACTGGAATGGTAGATTTGTAGTGGAAGAAAGTGCAAAGTAGAAATAGAAATAATGGGGTGCAAAGGAGCTAAATAAATAAATACAATAGGGGAAGAGGTAGTTGTTTGGGCTACATTATAGATGGGCTATGTACAGGTGCAGTGATCTGTGAGCTGCTCTGACAGCTGGTGCTTAAAGCTAGTGAGGGAGATAAGTGTTTCCAGTTTCAGAGATTTTTGTAGTTCGTTCCAGTCATTGGCAGCGGAGAACTGGAAGGAGAGACAGCCAAAGGAGGAATTGGCTTTGGGGGTGACCAGAGAGATATACCTGCTGGAGCGCGTGCTACAGGTGGGTGCTGCTATGGTGACCAGTGAGCGGAGATAAGGGGGGACTTTACCTAGCAGGGTCTTGTAGATGACCTGGAGCCAGTGGGTTTGGCAACAAGTATGAAGCGAGGGCCAGCCAACGAGAGCATACAGGTCGCAGTGTTGGGTAGTATATGGGGCTTTGGTGACAAAATGGATGGCACTGTGATAGACTGCATCCAGTTTATTGAGTAGGGTATTGGAGGCCGAAGTCGAGGATCGGTAGGATGGTCAGTATTACGAGGGTATGTTTGGCAGCATGAGTGAAGGATGTTTTGTTGCGAAATAGGAAGCCAATTCTAGATTTAACTTTGGATTGGAGATGTTTGATGTGAGTCTAGAAGGAGAGCTTACAGTCTAACCAGACACCTAGGTATTTGTAGTTGTCCACATATTCTTAGTCAGAACCGTCCAGAGTAGTGATGCTGGACGGGCGGGCAGGTGCAGGCAGCAATCGGTTGAAGAGCATGCATTTAGTTTTACTTGTATTTAAGAGCAGTTGGAGGCCACGGAAGGAGAGTTGTATGGCATTGAAGCTCGTCTGGAGGGTTGTTAACACAGTGTCCAAAGAAGGGCCAGAAGTATACAGAATGGTGTCGTCTACGTAGAGGTGGATCAGAGACTCACCAGCAGCACCAGCAGGAGTTTGCCAAAAGGCACCTAAAGGACTCTCAGACCATGAGAAACAAGAGCCTCTGGTCTGATGAAACCAAGATTGAACTCTTTGGCCTGAATACCAAGCGTCATGTCTGGAGGAAACCTGGCACCATCCCTACGGTGAAGCATGGTGGTGACAGCATTATGCTCTAGGGATGTTTTCAGCAGCGGAAACTGGGAGACTTGTCAGGATCGAGGGAAAGATGAACAGAGCAAAGTACAGAGAGATCCTTGATGAAAACCTGCTCCAGAGCACTCAGGACCTCAGGTTGGGGCGACGGTCCACCTTCCAATAGGACAATGACCCTAAGCACATAGCCAAGACAATGCAGGAGTGGCTTCGGGACAAGTCTCTGAATGTCCTTGAGTGTCCTAGCCAGAGCCCGGACTTGAACCAGATCGAACATCTCTGGAGAGACCTGAAAATAGCTGGGTAGTGACGCTCCCCATCCAACCAAACAGAGCTTGAGATGATCTGCAGAGAAGAATGGGAGAAACTCCCCAAGCTTGTGCCAAGCTTGTAGCGTCATACCCAAGAAGACTCGAGCCTGGTATCGCTGCCAAAGGTGCTTCAACAAAGTACTGAGTAAAGGGTCTGAATACTTAGGTAAACGTGTATTTCCTTTTTCTATTTTTATAAATTTGCCAAATTTTGGAAAACCTGTTTTTGCTTGTCATTATGAGGTATTGTGTGTAGATTGATTAGATCTAATTTTTGAATATGGCTGTAACTTAACAAAATGTGGAAAAAGTCAAAGGGTCTGAATACTTTCCGAATGCGCTGTACATAGCTCTGAATATCAATGAATGAAGGCCTAATGGAGGATGGTTTTCTCCTCTGTTCTGTTACTAGAATGAGACTGAGATGGCTCTGGATGCAGAGTTCCTGGATGTGTACAAGAACTGCAATGGAGTCATCATGATGTTCGACATCACCAAACAATGGTTAGCCTCTCTGTCTTTCTCTTCTTTATCTCTCTCCTGTCCTCTTTCTTTTTTATAGATCACTCTCTTTCTCCCTGTCTGGCTTTCTTTCTGTTTCTCCTTCCCTGCCCCCAACACACATCATGTAAAGTGACTTGGGCTACAGGGCAACTAGACAGTCAAGAATCCAATTATATCTGGGTCAGTGTGTGACAGCCAGTGATAGGACTATCTGACCCAGGTCAGTGTGTGACAGCCAGTGATACAACTATCTGACCCAGGTCACAAAGATGTGCACAGAACTGGGGAAAAAAAGTATCTCCGATTATTAGTGTCTGTTTGAAGAGCCAGAACTTGATAACCCACCTCTAGTTGACTCTTAGTGAATGACTTAAACCAAGGCTTATTTTAGTAATTGTTGTTCAGCTAGCTTTCAAATCAAATCACATTTTATTTGTCACGTACACGTTTTTAGCAGATGTTATTGCGGGTGTAACGAAATGCTTGTGTTTCTAGCTCCAACAGTGCAGTTAGTGGTTTGACAAGATATTGTATTTCAGTTCACTAATTTACTTTCTGTTGCTCTTGATAAGAAAAATAAAAGGTTCCCAGTTTTGAATCTCTAGATATCCCACCTTTACTAGTATCATTTGCATATTGAAGAACCATACATGATTGACAGTACAGTACATCGTCAGTTATTGAAACACGGCCACCCTCTTCCTATGCATTTTTATAAATCTCAAGTCGGAGTGTTTTTAAATCCCTCCTTAATTTGTATATTTATTAACAATTAACCTACTACAATACCCTTACATTCTTCCCTCTAGCTTATATGTTGGGTCTATCATGGGTCTATTTCACAGGACATTTGACTACATCGTGCGGGAGCTGCCCAAAGTGCCCACCCACGTGCCCGTCTGTGTGCTGGGCAACCAGAGGGACATGGGCGAACACCGGGTCATCCTGCCCGACGACACCCGAGAGTTCCTCTGTCACCTCAACAGGTATGGGGTGCCACAACTGCCGCGGGGTACATTCAGTTGACTCATTCTGTTACTCTCAAGGAGTTATGATGGTCTTTGCAGGAGTGTACCACTTCATTGTTTTCTTCTCCAATGGTAAAAGTGTGCAGAACTCTCTACCCTCCACTATCTATTACAGAGTGCTACACCACTCACCTAGTCCTTCACATGCAGAAATATCTGTCTCGAAGGGCCACTTTTAAGGTGTTGTAACCCCTGAACTAATCATATTGAAATCTCTAGCTTTGTTAGTCTTTGTCAATAGTCTTCATGAAACGCATTTCTGATCAGTGATGTAGTGGTGAAAAAATACGTGGCTACACTGGCTCCCTATACTTTCAATGCATTTTTCTGCAAAAGGTGGGTGAACTGCGTTACTTTCGTTTACCCTCCGCTACACCACTGGTCCTGATATGTCCTCTACTTGCTTTGCGTTTGCAGGCCTCCAGGTTCTTCTTACATCCACTACGCTGAATCTTCCATGAAGAACGGCTTTGGCCTCAAGTACCTGCACCGCTTCTTCAACATCCCCTTCTTACAGCTGCAGGTCAGTCCAAACAAAATGGCCGCTTCTTCAACATCCCCTTCTTACAGCTGCAGGTCAGTCCAAACAAAATGGCCGCTTCTTCAACATCCCCTTCTTACAGCTGCAGGTCAGTCCAAACAAAATGGCCGCTTCTTCAGCATCCCCTTCTTACAGCTGCAGGTCAGTCCAAACAAAATGGCCGCTTCTTCAACATCCCCTTCTTACAGCTGCAGGTCAGTCCAAATAAAAAGGCTGCTTCTTCAACATTCCTATGGAATATGTGGAAAAGGCCCCCTTTTTCTCCTAGATTGGTCCTTTGAGCTGCATATATACGAGTTGCCCCTAATTACTGATACAGGGTCAGGCTCAGTTGTTAGGGCATGGCGCTTGCAATGCCAGGATTGTGGGTTCGATTCCCATGGGGGACCAGTATGGAGGGAAAAAGTATGAAAATGTAGGCACTCACTACTGTAAGTCGCACTGGATAAGAGAATCTGCTAAATGACAAAAATGTTAAAAAAATAATAATAATAATTATCCCCTTAATGGTTTACAAATAGGTGAAGGGAAGGGTTGTCTAATCTTAGACCTGCAACTTCTACCTTGAGCTTCCTTCAGATGCAGTTTAGTCAAAACAAAATGGCCACCATCAAGGCCCAATTGGTCATATATGGCATCCCCTCTAACCATGAGCCCTCTCTATTCATGATTACTTCATCAATAAGTAACACAGGGAAAGAGAAGCCAATACTCTTTTTAAGTGACTGATGAACTACCACCCCAGTATGTGTCAGAGGTGATCAGACGATTTTAGACATGGCTTCGGTGTTGTGCATCGATGTCTTGAGAGTAGGGTATAAATATGCGGCACACCCTGGCTTGCTATAAGGTTCAACACTGTAACTTTACTCTTACGAACGCTGGCCTGTCCACGGTTGGTGTTAAAAATTTACAGAGTCATTGTTCATTCAGTGGTGTTACATTATTCAAGGCGAAAATGACATGGGGCACGGAGTCCTGTATCCTCTTCTCTTCTGTCGTTTGAATTTTGGCTGAAAATGAACATTCAGGTTTAATTAGTCGTATGTACAAGATACATACGTTATACACTGTCCAACTAAATGCTTACTTGCAGATTCCTTCTCGACAAGGCAACAACAATAAGAAATAATACAAGAATACAAACATGAAGTAAACAGCTCAGTAGAATAGAATAAAATGTTTAGCAAAAGTATAGTACAGGAAGGTACAATTTAGTATAGATATGGACCAACTTTTCCTGGATAACCTGACGTCTTTAGCTTTTTACCCCTTGTTCTTTCTGAAATGTATGGCTGAACACCTGGGCTGAATCTCATGAATGTTTCAGTGCAGGGTAGTATGGCTTCTCGCCTCCCTTCTTCACAGATCTATTTCTCCGTAAGTTCAGAGGGAGGTGGAAGCAAAGGAGAGACTGGAGTGGAGGATGAGGAAGGAGGGGAGAAAAGAGAAGCGTGGAGGATGAAGGGATAAGAAGGTGGAAGGGATAGGTTGAAGCGTGGAGGATGAAGGGATAAGAAGGTGGAAGGGATAGGTTGAAGCGTGGAGGATGAAGGGATAAGAAGGTGGAAGGGATAGGTTGAAGCGTGGAGGATGAAGGGATAAGAAGGTGGAAGGGATAGGTTGAAGCGTGGAGGATGAAGGGATAAGAAGGTGGAAGGGATAGGTTGAAGCGTGGAGGATGAAGGGATAAGAAGGTGGAAGGGATAGGTTGAAGCGTGGAGGATGAAGGGATAAGAAGGTGGAAGGGATAGGTTGAAGCGTGGAGGATGAAGGGATAAGAAGGTGGAAGGGATAGGTTGAAGCGTGGAGGATGAAGGGATAAGAAGGTGGAAGGGATAGGTTGAAGCGTGGAGGATGAAGGGATAAGAAGGTGGAAGGGATAGGTTGAAGCGTGGAGGATGAAGGGATAAGAAGGTGGAAGGGATAGGTTGAAGCGTGGAGGATGAAGGGATAAGAAGGTGGAAGGGATAGGTTGAAGCGTGGAGGATGAAGGGATAAGAAGGTGGAAGGGATAGGTTGAAGCGTGGAGGATGAAGGGATAAGAAGGTGGAAGGGATAGGTTGAAGCGTGGAGGATGAAGGGATAAGAAGGTGGAAGGGATAGGTTGAAGCGTGGAGGATGAAGGGATAAGAAGGTGGAAGGGATAGGTTGAAGCGTGGAGGATGAAGGGATAAGAAGGTGGAAGGGATAGGTTGAAGCGTGGAGGATGAAGGGATAAGAAGGTGGAAGGGATAGGTTGAAGCGTGGAGGATGAAGGGATAAGAAGGTGGAAGGGATAGGTTGAAGCGTGGAGGATGAAGGGATAAGAAGGTGGAAGGGATAGGTTGAAGCGTGGAGGATGAAGGGATAAGAAGGTGGAAGGGATAGGTTGAAGCGTGGAGGATGAAGGGATAAGAAGGTGGAAGGGATAGGTTGAAGCGTGGAGGATGAAGGGAGAAGAAGGTGGAAGGGATAGGTTGAAGCGTGGAGGATGAAGGGATAAGAAGGTGGAAGGGATAGGTTGAAGCGTGGAGGATGAAGGGATAAGAAGGTGGAAGGGATAGGTTGAAGCGTGGAGGATGAAGGGATAAGAAGGTGGAAGGGATAGGTTGAAGCGTGGAGGATGAAGGGATAAGAAGGTGGAAGGGATAGGTTGCCTCGTGACTTTTGAAAAACTCAGATAATTGCCTATACTAGCGTAGAACAACGCTACATCTTACCATTACTGGAAGAACCAGATTTTGCACGGAAATGAAATGTTGTTCCATTATTTATGATGATGTATGACAAATGAGGACCCTAAAATGTGACATTGGCATACTACAGATCTCGTGTATACATCAGAAAAGGAGATTTCACAGTTGTTAAATGTTGTTTTAGGAATTTCTATCTTTCTCTCAAGGGATTGAATTTCTTGACTGCTAACTACAGATATAGGCCCAGCTCAGGCATCGGCATGTGAAACCCTTGACTGCTAACTACAGATATAGGCCCAGCTCAGGCATCAGCATGTGAAACCCTTGACTGCTAACTACAGATATAGGAACAGCTCAGGCATCAGCATGTGAAACCCTTGACTGCTAACTACAGATATAGGAACAGCTCAGGCATCAGCATGTGAAACCCTTGACTGCTAACTACAGATATAGGAACAGCTCAGGCATCGGCATGTGAAACCCTTGACTGCTAACTACAGATATAGGAACAGCTCAGGCATCGGCATGTGAAACCCTTGACTGCTAACTACTGATATAGGAACAGCTCAGGCATCGGCATGTGAAACCCTTGACTGCTAACTACAGATATAGGAACAGCTCAGGCATCGGCATGTGAAACCCTTGACTGCTAACTACAGATATAGGAACAGCTCAGGCATCGGCATGTGAAACCCTTGACTGCTAACTACAGATATAGGAACAGCTCAGGCATCGGCATGTGAAACCCTTGACTGCTAACTACAGATATAGGAACAGCTCAGGCATCGGCATGTGAAACCCTTGACTGCTAACTACAGATATAGGAACAGCTCAGGCATCGGCATGTGAAACCCTTGACTGCTAACTACAGATATAGGAACAGCTCAGGCATCGGCATGTGAAACCCTTGACTGCTAACTACAGATATAAGAACAGCTCAGGCATCGGCATGTGAAACCCTTGACTGCTAACTACAGATATAGGAACAGCTCAGGCATCGGCATGTGAAACCCTTCCGGATGGAAACTCTAAGAGCTTGAGTGCCTCTGCTTCATTTCCCACATAACAACACATCCCTGATACGTGCCATGTCCCACGACAGTGGTTTGAGGTTTTGCTGACCTGAAAGCCTTTCAGTGTTTTCCACAAGTACCTGGAGTAGCCAGCCATAATAGAAAATGTAGCCAGCCAGACCTCTCTGGGCTTGTCCTCTTGGGTTTGGAAACTTTTACTGAACGACCTACATTTTGGTTGTTTCTTGTACATTCTAATGCCTTGATTCCATCAGAACTACACAGCTAAATGAATATACCTTCCAAATTGGAAAAAGTAGTTGTGGTATTGTGTAGAAGGACATGACTTTACAAATAATATGTATGAAAATGGATTAATTCAGTGTATTGTTAGTGGTTTTGCATATTGTCTAGGCTTATATGATCAGGATAATTTTCTAAGTAAAATAATATTAAACCTTTTTTAACATTTAACCTGTCTTCTCTTGAGATTAAGGTCTTATTTACATGTTTATTGCAAGATATGAATTGCCAAAATGGTGTTTGTTCTTGCCACGATGAAATGTGGCTGCTATATGAAACACGCAAAAGAAAATAAATTAATGTGCCTGGAAACAACAATATGACTAAGTGGATTTTGACTTATCATTACCACTTAGGCTACATTCCATGGGACGTGCAAATTCAGGGCTCTACAATGACATATTTTAGAAGGAGCACAAAGAAATGTAGGCGCACAATGAAAGTATTTGAGGAAGATTGTTTTTGCAATTAAGAAATTACTAAAAGTTAATGAATTAAAGGTTCTTTGGGGGTGTTCAATGCTCAATAAAATGCAATGTATTCTAAAATATTTGAGTCACTTGGGTGAGACAACATTTTTAAGGGGCAGGCCTTTACCATGGTAGAGGTAGGATTCCCATGTCTGTCTGAGAGATGAGATTCTCTGACATCCCTTTGCTAGTAGCAGTTGAACTCAAATTAACAACAACCTAGTGTGTGTGAACAGAACGATGTAAATAGCCAAGAAACACGAGGACAAAGTCAAACTTTCGTAGACTTTTGGGTAAATTAGACCAACTTCTATGCTTGTGTGCTTCTAAAAATGAATCTTTCAGCACTTCACTCACATTGCACACACCACTCCAGGCACTGTTGCTGCGGTCCAGGCACTGTTGTTGCGCGTGAGGTGGGATATATATAATTATTTTGAATTTTTTTATTTATTATATATATTATTTCACCATTATTTAACCAGGTAGGCTAGTTGAGAACAAGTTCTCATTTACAACTGTGACCTGGCCAAGATAAAGCAAAGCAGTGGGACACAAACAACAACACAGAGTTACACGTGGAATAAACAAGCGTACAGTCAATAACACAATAGGGAAAAAAATAGTCTATATACAGTGTGTGCAAATGGCATGAGGCAATGAGGTAAGGCAATAAATAGGCCATAGTAGTGAAGTAATTACAATTTAGCAAATTAACACTGGAGTGATGGATGAGCAGATGGTGATGTGCAAGTAGAAATACTGGTGTGCAAAAGA
Source organism: Salmo trutta (assembly GCF_901001165.1). NCBI lineage: Eukaryota > Metazoa > Chordata > Actinopteri > Salmoniformes > Salmonidae > Salmo > Salmo trutta. Next base: position 40,630,711 of record NC_042979.1, read on the forward strand.
GCAGAAAATTAAATGAAAACAATATGGGGATGAGGTAGGTAGATTGGGTGGGCTATTTACAGATGGGCTATGTGCAGCTGTAGCGATCGGTTAGCTGCTCAGATAGCTGAAGTTTAAAGTTAGTGAGGGAAATATAAGTCTCCAGCTTCAGCGATTTTTGCAATTCGTTCCAGTCATTGGCAGCAGAGAACTGGAAGGAAAGGCGACCAAAGGAGGCTTTGAGGATGACCAGTGAGATATACCTGCTGGAGCGCGTGCTATGGGTGGGTGTTGTTATCGTGACCAGTGAGCTGAGATAAGGCGGAGATTTACCTAGCATAGACTTATAGATGACCTGGAGCCAATGGGTCTGGCATAACGGTCGCAGTGGTGGTTGGTATAAGGGGCTTTGGTGACAAAACGAATGGCACTGTGATTGACTGCATCCAGTTTGCTGAGTAGAGTATTGGAAGCTATTTTGTAAATGACATCGCCGAAGTTGAGGATCGGTAGGATAGTCAGTTTTACGAGGGTATGTTTGGCGGTGTGAGTGAAGGAGGCGATTCTAGATTTAATTTTGTATTGGAGGTGTTTAATATGAGTCTGGAAGGAGAGTTTACAGTCTAGCCGTCTATTTGTAGTTGTCCACATATTCTAAGTCAGAACCATCCAGAGTGATGCTAGTTGGGCGAGCAGGTGCGGGCAGCGAACGGTTGAAGAGCATGTATTTGGTTTTACTAGCGTTTAAGAGCAGTTGGAGACCACGGAAGGAGAGTTGTATGGCATTGAAGCTCATTTGGAGGTTAGTTAACACAGTGTGAAGGGCCGGATGTATACAGAATGGTGTTGTCTGCGTAGAGGTGGATCAGGGAATACCCGCCGCAAGAGCGACATCGTTGATATATACAGACAAAAGAGTATAGAGACTGCCAGAGGTCCAGACAACAGGCCATACGATTTGACACACTGAACTCTGTCTGTGAAGTAGTTGGTGAACCAGGCGAGGCAGTCATTTGAGAAACCAAGGCTGTTGAGTCTGCCGATAAGAATGTGGTGATTGACAGAGTTGAAAGCCTTGGCCAGGTCGATGAAGACGGCTGCACAGTACTGTCTTTTATCGATGGCGGTTATGATGTCGTTTAGTACCTTGAGCGTGGCTGAGGTGCACCCGTGACCAGCTCGGAAACCGGATATGGGACTATACGTAGTTCTTTGCATAGAAATAAGAAATAATTCTTATTTATATAGTTCTTTGTGTGATTTAACTACAACCTATGAAACAAAATGGCAGAATTGTGTGTGGTCGTTCTTACATTTTTCAGTTCACACACATCTATTTTTAGGCGCATATTCAAGTAAAATGGTTGCACTGTAGAGCCCTGAAATTAACTCACACTGTTGGTTTGACTGCAACCAACCACATCGCGATTGACTGCACCCAACCACAGCGCACACAAATCACGCTGCCCACAGGTACTGGGAGGCAGGACAGACAGCATACTGTCATACCAGCAGTGTTTCCCTGTCATCACTCGCTTTGTGACTGACAGGCACCTGTTCTATCAATAGATCGCTAGAAGAGGACTTGTCTGAATTTTTCTGACTAGCGAATTGAAAAGTAGCCAAGTTAAAGCTGCAATATGTACATAGAAATATGAGTTATAGATCTGTCATTCTTATTGAAAGAAAGTCTAAGAAGCGGTAGATCTGTTCTTCTATGTCCGCCTTTTCTATGCTTCCGGTCTTACTTTTGGTTTTGTATACTAGCTTCAAACTGTTGAAATTACAATGTTTTTAGTTATGGAAAATATATTTCACAGTGGTTTAGATGGTACAATGATTCTCTACAGATACTTGCTTATTTTGGCACAAACACAGAAATTAGGTGAACTACTAGAATTTTAGCCAACGGGAAATGGCAGAGCGATATCTGCATAGTGCACCTTTAATTTAAGTGGATAAAGTAGGCGCTAGTGGAAAACACAGGAGATCTAGTTGATGCGTCCAGAACCACAGAAATAGAGGAAGACGTGTCGCATCAGCTTGCTGCATTCTATCAAATGCCTGGGTCAAATTAATGACTATAATTATATGACATTTGCATCATTATTGTGTGCTTTGGAGGATAATAAAGTCACCATCCATAATTTACAGTACATGCACATAAACCTTCTTCTGGCCTCATGCAATTAAAACCGATATCTATTTAGTTTCTTCAGGTGTGCTCTAGCAGGGCTGGATCAAAAACCTGCAGACCAGGTAGGAGGGTTGGCCACCCCTCTGCTAAACCGTTGGTTTTGTAGTGTCTGTGGTAAATGGTTGAGCATCGTTAATTTGGATTGGTTGGTTATTGTTGGTGCCATTTCGTTTTCTATTGATTAACTGTCCACAGCTAGCCTTGACTGATAGAGGCAAGTCTATCTCTTTCTCTTTTTCTGCAGAGGGAGACCCTGCTGAGACAACTGGAGACCAACCAGCTGGACATAGACGCTACTCTGGAGGAGCTCAATGTTCAGCAGGAGACTGAGGACCAGAACTATGGCATGTGCGTATTTGCTAACATGCAGGCAGGCTTACACACACACACACACACACACACACACACACACGAAGAAGACGTTGCACACACAGACAAACACAGGTGCACATACAGTACACACACACCCACCAATAACCCATCTGTTTCTCACGATCAGCTACTGCAAATGTATAAGAGCATATTAAAGGTTATTATGATCATTAAAATCACTGTATATTTCCTTGTAAATACTTTGTAAACAAAATGTTGATTTAAATTATCTGTTATTATTCATAATCAAATCAGCTGTTTTGACCTCCCCAGTTTCCTGGAGATGATGGAAGCCAGAAACAAAGCTGGCTTCAGCTCCCCGGGGGGCCCTTCCAACGGCCAGAGCCCCTCCTCAGGCTCCCAGTCCCCCATCGTCCCCCAGAGCGGGCCCTCCACTCCTGGGGCCTGTCCCAGCCCTTGCACCCCCCAGCAACCCCCTCTCCCACCCCAGCCGCTAACTATCTCCAACCCCATACCCAGGCCAGTTCAGGGCCCCCCCTCCTACACCAACCCTAACCTTAACCCCTGTCCCCCGCTCCAGAACACTGCACTTCCTAGGGGTCCAGGTTACCCACAGCAGCCCCCGGCCCCCCAGCCAAAGCCCCCAACCCCCCAGGGGCCTCACCATGGGGGAACCACACCTGTCCCGACCCACCAGTCACCCAGTGTCACCCAGGCCCCTCCTGCCCAGAAGAGAGGCTTCATGTCGCGCCTCTTTGGATCAGCCACCTCTGAGACTCCCGCTGGTGAGTGTTTGAACCACACTGAACAATAATATAAACGCAACATGCAACAATTTCAAAGATTTTACGGAGTTACAGTTCATATAAGGAAATCAGCCAATTGAAATAAATAAATTAGGCCCTAATCTATGGATTTCCCATTACTAGGAATACAGATATGCATCTGTTAGTCACAGATACCTTAAAAAAAAGGTATGGATCAGAAAACAAGTCAGTATCTGGTGTGACCAACATTTGCCTCATGTAGTCTCCTTCACATAGAGTTGATCAAGCTGTTGATTGCGGCCTGTGGAGTGTTGTCCCACTCCTCTTCAATGGCTGTGCGAAGTTGTTGGATATGGGCGGAAACTGGAACACGCTGTCATACACGTTGCTAAAGAGCATCCCAAACATGCTCAATGGGTGACATGTCTGGTGAGTAAGCAGGCCATGGAAGAACTGGGACATTTTTAGCTTCCAGGAATTGTGTACAGATCCTTGTGACATGGTGCTGTGCATTATCATGCTGAAACATGAGCTGATGGCGGCGAATGAATAGCACGACAATGGGCCTCAGGATCTTTCAAATTGCCATTGATAAAATGCAAATGTCTTCGTTGTCCGTAGCTTATGCCTGCCCATACCATAATACCACCGCCACCATGGGGCACAGCGTTCACAACGTTGACATAAGCAAACCGCTCGCCCACATGACACCATACACACTATCTGCCCGGTACAGTTGAAACCGCGATTAATCCGTGAAGAACACACTTCTCCAGCGTGCCAGTAGCCATCGAAGGTGAGCATTTGCCCACTGTAGTCAGGTCAAGACCCTGGTGAGGACGACGAGCATGCAGATGAGCTTCCCTGAGACGGTTTCTGACAGTTTGTGCAGAAATTCTTTGGTTGTGCAAACCCACAGTTTCATCAGCTGTCCAGGTGGTTGGTCTCAGACGATCCCGCAGGTTGTGAGGCCGGTTGGAAGTACTGACAAATTCTCTAAAATGACGTTGGAGGCGGCTTACGGTAGAGAAATGAACATGAAATTCTCTGGCAACAGCTCTGGTGGACATTCCTGCAGTCATCATGCCAATCATCCCTCACATCTGTGGTATTGTGTTGTGTGACAAAACTGCACATTTTAGAGTGGCCTTTTATTGTCCCCAGCACAAGGTGCACCTGTGTAATGATTATGATGTTTAATCAGCTTCTTGATATGCCACACCTGTCAGGTGGATTGATTATCTTGGCAAAGGAGAAATGCTTACTAACAGGGATGTAAACTAATTTCTGCACCAAATTTTTGTGCCTATACAACATTTCTGGGATCTTTTATTTCAGCTCATGAAACATGGGACCAACACTTTACATGTTGCGTTTTATATATTTTTTTGTTCAGTATACATTCCATTATGTAGGTCAGATTAGGGTGGATGGATGTTTCACTTCAAATGCATGGAGCTTTATTTGCCAGGTCGCAGTTGTAAATGAGAACTTGTTCTCAATTGGCCTACCTGGTTAAATAAAGGTGAAATAAAAAAATACAATTTGAACTGTTTGTGGAGATATATTAAAAAAACAAGGCCAGGCGATTTGATCTGAAATGCTTATCTAATGGCTTCAAATTCAGTCAATTATTAATTAAGACAGCCGGAAAACAAGGTACATGTAGAAATGTGTGAGGAGTGAGCGTCTCTCATGTGCATTGAGAGGGCAGAGTCAGTCTGTGTCATGTAATAGTGCTACAGCTTGGTTTGGCTGTGAAGGTTGGCTGGGACTGAGAGAGAGCTAAGGTTTGTATCATAGGCTGAATACAGAGAAGGGGAGGACTTTTGGCCAAGGCGATGTAGATCCAGTAACTGGACAGTCCCCCCCCCCCCCCCCCCCCAGTTGGCTCTGTCCTCTACCGGCTGTGGTTGACTCTGGGGAGGAGATGAAGGGGCGCTTTCGCTCACACACACACACACACACACACACACACACACACACAAGGTTTCCATCACTAGCTAGGTTTCCGTCATCTAGCTAGGTTTCCATCACAAGCTAGGTTTCCATCACTAGGTAGGTTTCCATCATCTAGCTAGGTTTCCATCACTAGCTAGGTTTCCATCACTAGCTAGGTTTCCGTCATCTAGCTAGGTTTCCATCACTAGCTAGGTTTCCGTCATCTAGCTAGGTTTCCATCACAAGCTAGGTTTCCATCACTAGCTAGGTTTCCATCATCTAGCTAGGTTTCCATCACTAGCTAGGTTTCCGTCATCTAGCTAGGTTTCCATCACTAGCTAGGTTTCCGTCATCTAGCTAGGTTTCCATCACTAGCTAGGTTTCCATCACTAGCTAGGTTTCCATCATCTATCTAGGTTTCCAGCACTAGCTAGGTTTCCATCATCTATCTAGGTTTCCAGCACTAGCTAGGTTTCCATCATCTATCTAGGTTTCCAGCACTAGCTAGGTTTCCATCATCTAGCTAGGTTTCCATCATCTATCTAGGTTTCCATCATCTAGCTAGGTTTCCATCACTATCTAGGTTTCCATCACTATCTAGGTTTCCATCATCTAGCTAGGTTTCCATCATCTAGCTAGGTTTCCATCATCTAGCTAGGTTTCCATCATCTAGCTAGGTTTCCATCATCTAGCTAGGTTTCCATCATCTAGCTAGGTTTCCAGCACTAGCTAGGTTTCCAGCACTAGCTAGGTTTCCAGCACTAGCTAGGTTTCCAGCACTAGCTAGGTTTCCAGCACTTGCCAGGTTTCCAGCACTCTCTAGGTTTCCATCATCTAGCTAGGTTTCCATCATCCAGCTAGGTTTCCATCATCCAGCTAGGTTTCCAACACTAGCTAGGTTTCCATCATCTATCTAGGTTTCCAACACTAGCTAGGTTTCCGTCACTAGCTAGGTTTCCGTCATCTAGCTAGGTTTCCATCATCTAGCTAGGTTTCCATCATCCAGCTAGGTTTCCAACACTAGTTAGGTTTCCATCATCTATCTAGGTTTCAATCATCTATCTAGGTTTCCAACACTAGCTAGGTTTCCTTCATCTATCTAGGTTTCCATCATCTAGCTAGGTTTCCATCACTAGCTAGGTTTCCGTCATCTATCTAGGTTTCCGTCATCTAGCTAGGTTTCCGTCACTAGCTAGGTTTCCATCATCTATCTAGGTTTCCGTCATCTAGCTAGGTTTCCATCACTAGCTAGGTTTCCATCATCTATCTAGGTTTCCATCACTAGCTAGGTTTCCTTCATCTAGCTAGGTTTCCATCATCTATCTAGGTTTCCAACACTAGCTAGGTTTCCTTCATCTAGCTAGGTTTCCATCATCTAGCTAGGTTTCCATCACTAGCTAGGTTTCCGTCATCTATCTAGGTTTCCGTCATCTACCTAGGTTTCCGTCATCTACCTAGGTTTCCATCATCTAGCTAGGTTTCCATCATCTAGCTAGGTTTCCATCATCTAGCTAGGTTTCCATCACTAGCTAGGTTTCCAACACTAGCTAGGTTTCCGTCATCTAGCTAGGTTTCCATCCAATTGGTTACCGATTTTAATGTGAATATTGTAAAATCCACTTAAAAACAATTTGAGCATTTTCCTACCAGAGATATTTCTTATTGCGGATTAAAGGCTGTGCGTGATGACGTAGTGCACATAAAAATAACTTTTAAATTCCCATGTAACGAATAACATTTTTTTATTAAGTTAAATGGGTTTCAATTGCATTTTCAACTCTAAAGATGGTTTTGTCACAAATGTGTTGTGTTATGTGCCCTCCCTGGTATTGGCATGTGCGCTTTAGCCAACAGCTCACAGATACAGTGCGGGTATATGCTGGCTTCACGTGCTCATGGGAAATATGAAAATGGGACCTAGGAAGTGGTACAAGGAAGTCGGAACAATTCTTCAACCAGTACGATTTTAGCTAGCTTGATAAGCTTGCAAACATTGCTAGTAATAAAGTAAGTTAGCTTGCTTAACATTGACAATATGGTTAGAATAGCTACATTATCAATATTGATAAGTTTGTAATTATAAAACATTTACTTGTTTAAAACTTTTAGTTGAAAAGGTCAGTGGTGAAACGTCACAACTCGGGCAACAACATTTTCTCTGAGTTTCCCACTGGGAACTAGGAGCTTCAGATAACTCCCATAGCATGTGAATGTGGCAGTAGCCTACCTACTCGATGAGGTTATTATAGACAAAAGAGCAATATTAGTGGGAGAGGAATTGAGCATTTCTGGCACAGTTCATATTACTGACACAAGAACATCCCACCTTGTCTAGCGTAGTTTGTTTTGTCGACATTTTAAAAGATTACTGGAAAAAAATAGCTCTTTCCATCAGGCCTGTCGTGTACTTCACCTGCATAAAAAGGTTGGATGGAAACCTGGTTAATGTCTATAAACTCAAAATAGCAACCAGTCTACTAATGAATAATGCCTACCAAAGGTAATAGGAAGCCATTTCAAAAGTGATCACTAGGGCATAATGAGATTGAATCAACAGTCATACACATTAACTGATGTGAAATCCTTTGGGATAGAGGATGATCTTTTTGATTTCCATTTTGGTTTATTAATTGAAAATGACATGCTTGAAATAATGAGGCAGGCAGCTAGAGGCAGGCAGCTAGAGGCAGGCAGCTAGAGGCAGGCAGCTAGAGGCAGGCAGCTAGAGACAGCAGAAAGATGGTTTTCCATTGAATTCTCATTCACATCACAAACTAGCACTATGCCAATCAAGTGCAGAAAACAAATACTGTTTGAAGCCAGGTCTGGTATCCGTACCACCCATTATCATCACCACCATGTTGGGGCGGCAGGTAGCCTAGTGGTTAGAGCATTGAACTAGTAACCGAAATGTTGCAAGATCGAATCCCCGAGCTGACAAGGTAAAAAAAAATTGAACGTTCTGCCCCTGAACAAGGCAGTTAACCCATTTTTCCTAGGCCGTCATTGTAAATAAGAATTTGTTCTTAACTGACTTGCCAAGTTAAATAAAGGTAAAATAAATTAAATGTTCATCCTTCCTCTCCCACTCTTCTCTCCTCAGATGGCGCAGACGACAAGGTGCGGAATGTGGATGACTTTGTTCCTGATGTGGGCGTGGACCGTAGCTTCCTGGAGGAGGGGGCTGCTGCCAAAGCCAAGGAGGAAGCTCGAAGAGCAGGCAACATGGACACTGACAGGTAGGCTTGGTCCTCACTCCCTAATCATCTCCGTGATCTTCTATGACCCATGTCCAAGGCTTGTGGCTTTGGATAGGTATACAAGTGTGGAAATAGTGGCTTTTTCAATATTTTCACTATTTTGATAGTTAGAACACATTTCTAATGATCATTGTTTAGTGAAGATCTACCGCTGTTGTGCAGTTCAGACAGTCAATATGTTCTTCAATATAGTGGAGGTGAATGTATTTCAGCTCTATCTTAAAGGGGCATTTCAAACAGGTTCAACATCATATTCATCATCTCTAGCACCAACCCAACATCAACATATGTGAAAATGGCGCGTTTCTATGTTTTCTAGTAAAAAAGATAGAGGAATATAATGGTTGCGTCATGTGATTTTTAACCAATTATGAGTAGGCTTTGCCTATTAAGACATTTTCCTTTAATGTGCTTGGTGGGAGGAGGATGAGGGGAGGAGAGGTGGCGGAGGAAAGGGGTGAGGGGTGAGGTTTTTGTTCTGTCAGGTCTCCTCTGCTCAGAATCTAGGTCATTCATCACTCATTTGCTAGAGAGAGAGAGAAAGGGGGAGGGATGAAAGAAGGCACTTTATTTTATTGGATAAGACTTAAAGGGGCAATCTGCAGTTGCTACATCCATTTTTGGACATATAAATTGTTATATGTATCCATTGATTCATGAAGAATATTACCTTATAAACGCCTCATCACTTCCCATCAGAACCCAAAATGTAAGCTTGTTTTCCTCCAAAGTTTGTAAACAAAGTAAATGAAAACAAACACTGTATAGCTTCAACACATGGTTAAAACGATCGTTTTGATGGTCAGTTCTTGCATGCATAGCTCTTTCTATGAATTTGAGTGTGGTTACATTTCTCTAGCCCCATCCCTTGGCTTTTGTGGGGAAAAATTCTTTGTTAATGTACATCTAAACTGCAGATTTCCCCTTAATAGAGTCTTACGTTATAGAAATGTGAAGAGAGTAATGATTTTAAAAAATCCGTCCGATTCCTGCATTGTATAATGAAGGGAATCAACTTGAGCTTGAATTTGAAGAAGAGAATTGTCCTAGAAAAGCCGTTTGCTATTTCGGAAAATGAGAAATGAGGCTTGAAGTGCTTTGATGTTAGAAGATCATCATTTTAAGTTAAAGTTAAAAGGAGAAGTGCAGAGTGGCTGTGAGACACACACACACTCACACACACACACACACACACACACACACACACACACACACACACACACACACACACACACACACACACACATGCACAATAGCTTAGTGCTAATAAAAACCAACTCTCTTTCACTGACTCAGTCTTCAGGGCTGCCTTTTTGTCATTCTGGTTAAGATTTTAATGGAGCGTAGCGTCAGATAAGTGTGTAGATAATGGCAAAATAAGTTATCGTTGATGTAATGACTTTTCGATAACATCCCAGTAGGCTATAACTGGATAATGTAATAACATTATTGCATTATCTGTTCATATATTATGATTTAGTCACTGTTGATTTAAGTAACTGTAAGTAAACAGTAGTAGTGGGGAACCTGTAGTTGAACCTTTTGTCCTAGCGCAGCTGAAATACTCACATTAGCAACGTTACAGATGTTAACCATGTTATAAGCCTACATGTTATCCAGCTCATGTGCTACATTTCTTAACACAATTCTAGCTGAAGGTCAAAAGGACAATCCTGCAGGTGTCACAAACAACATTAATAAGGAACAACTTGTCCTGATTGGTATTTTTAAATCACTGATGAATGATCTTGAGACTGATTCCCTGACCTGTAAATGTTTTAATTTGCTGTTTTATGATTTTGTTATACTCTTGTGAATTCTATGGTTTTTACTAGATTATTTGTAGTTTTTCATGTTGTTTGTCTGTAATTTTTGTAATGACTTGGTGCTGCCTATCTTGGCCAGGACGCTCTTGAAAAATATATTTTAAATCTCAATGAGCCCTTCCTGGTTAAATAAAGGTTTAATAATTATTATTATTTTTAAAAAAAATTATGGTTAGGACATCAGACTAAACAAGAATAGCTTCAAAGTCCTGCATTTGTAAATGCATTTAAAACGGTGTGACCTTTCCAGCAGGTGTTGCTTAATGGGGTATCATTACTCAGACGCATACCGATTTATTTTTTTGTGGTGCTTGAAAAAATGGCCCATCATATTGCTCAAATGTGTTGGTTATTCTTACATCAGGGCATCAGAACTTAGCACTTCTCTCTCTGTCCATGTTTTACAGTGACGGTGAGGGCCGAGGGGGGAACCCCATGGTGTCAGGGTTCCAGGACGATTTTGCCTCAGATGAGCTGTGCCAGTCTGTGCCCAAATCTGTGCCCAAGGCAGCCACCGTCCCCAGCATGGGCATCACCCTGACCAGCGATGAAGAGGATGAGGGGACGAAGGCACTTAACGTCATCCAGGATGGTGGATCGGACAGAAGGAGGTATGGGTGGGAAGAGAACTTGAATTGCATAACCTCAGGTTTTTCTTAAGATGCTAGTATTATACAGTATGTAGATAGAGATTGATGTAGTCCTTGGGTGGTAGAGATTGATGTAGTCCCTGGGCGGTAGAGATTGATGTAGTCCTTGGGTGGTAGAGATTGATGTAGTCCCTGGGCGGTAGAGATTGATGTAGTCCTTGGGTGGTAGAGATTGATGTAGTCCCTGGGCGGTAGAGATTGATGTAGTCCTTGGGCGGTAGAGATTGATGTAGTCCTTGGGCGGTAGAGATTGATGTAGTCATTGGGCGGTAGAGATTGATGTAGTCATTGGGCGGTAGAGATTGATGTAGTCATTGGGCGGTAGAGATTGATGTAGTCCTTGGGCGGTAGAGATTGATGTAGTCCTTGGGTGGTAGAGATTGATGTAGTCCCTGGGCGGTAGAGATTGATGTAGTCCCTGGGCGGTAGAGATTGATGTAGTCCCTGGGCGGTAGAGATTGATGTAGTCCTTGGGCGGTAGAGATTGATGTAGTCATTGGGCGGTAGAGATTGATGTAGAGATTGATGTAGTCCTTGGGCGGTAGAGATTGATGTAGTCCTTGGGCGGTAGAGATTGATGTAGTCCTTGGGCGGTAGAGATTGATGTAGTCCCTGGGCGGTAGAGATTGATGTAGTCCTTGGGCGGTAGAGATTGATGTAGTCCCTGGGCGGTAGAGATTGATGTAGTCCTTGGGCGGTAGAGATTGATGTAGTCCTTGGGCGGTAGAGATTGATGTAGTCATTGGGCGGTAGAGATTGATGTAGTCCTTGGGCGGTAGAGATTGATGTAGTCCTTGGGCGGTAGAGATTGATGTAGTCATTGGGCGGTAGAGATTGATGTAGTCATTGGGCGGTAGAGATTGATGTAGTCATTGGGCGGTAGAGATTGATGTAGTCCTTGGGCGGTAGAGATTGATGTAGTCCTTGGGCGGTAGAGATTGATGTAGTCCCTGGGCGGTAGAGATTGATGTAGTCCCTGGGCGGTAGAGATTGATGTAGTCCCTGGGCGGTAGAGATTGATGTAGTCCTTGGGCGGTAGAGATTGATGTAGTCATTGGGCGGTAGAGATTGATGTAGAGATTGATGTAGTCCTTGGGCGGTAGAGATTGATGTAGTCCTTGGGCGGTAGAGATTGATGTAGTCCTTGGGCGGTAGAGATTGATGTAGTCCCTGGGCGGTAGAGATTGATGTAGTCCTTGGGCGGTAGAGATTGATGTAGTCCCTGGGCGGTAGAGATTGATGTAGTCCCTGGGCGGTAGAGATTGATGTAGTCATTGGGCGGTAGAGATTGATGTAGAGATTGATGTAGTCCTTGGGCGGTAGAGATTGATGTAGTCCTTGGGCGGTAGAGATTGATGTAGTCCCTGGGCGGTAGAGATTGATGTAGTCCTTGGGCGGTAGAGATTGATGTAGTCATTGGGCGGTAGAGATTGATGTAGAGATTGATGTAGTCCTTGGGCGGTAGAGATTGATGTAGTCCTTGGGCGGTAGAGATTGATGTAGTCCTTGGGCGGTAGAGATTGATGTAGTCCCTGGGCGGTAGAGATTGTCCTTGGGCGATATTGATGTTATCATGCATCTTTTAATATTTAGATCTGTATTGTGTTTTCTGATCAGATCCTCCTCCAATGCTTTGAAGATTCAAAACAAGACCGGAGAAGCCAAAAAACCAGCGGGCTTAAAGATGTCGTCCGAGCCCGTCTCATTCCTGAACCCGACCTTAGCCCCGGTGCAGTCCATGCGGGCAGGCAAGAAGAAGGGAGGGGAGGAATCCTCCCACTCAGACCAAGAAGCTCTAGGGGCCGATCAGATGCTCTCCTTCGTCATGGACGAACCAGACTATGATGACGAGGAGTTTGAGAAGCCCAAGAAAAAGAAGGTGCCATTACAGTAGACTGCTCTGTTACAGTAGACTGCTCTGTTACAGTAGACTGCTCTGTTACAGTAGACTGCTCTGTTACAGTAGACTGCTCTGTTACAGTAGACTGCTCAATCCTCTCATCCCCTTCTATTGGGTCAATATGAAATGTAGAAGAAGGTGTCCATTACTTTCCAGACACAGGGCTTTCTGTTTTCTCATATTTGTGATAGTGGTAGGTAGAGATGTGGTTTTTCTATAGTAGTCACGTTTACATGTACAGTAATAATTGGATATTAAACTGATTATAGTAGTAGGCAGATTATGCAATAGTCAGTAAACACCTTACTCTCGTTATTTGAATGGGCGTAAGGTCGATTTGAAACACCTGGTTTTCCAAGGAATCCTTTTTTGAATGATTAGAAACATGTAAACACCTTAATTGGCGGATCAGCTGTGTATTTGATCTGCGCTTGTGCTTTGATCTCCTCATTGAGGAGCGAGCCTTCCTCTTTAGCGCATGCGTCTTAGAAGTAGTTTTTACATACAAACTATATGTCTGAACTCAGAATCAAATATTCTTCCCAACAATAGTACAGTTGCTGTGGTAGAACCTTTATTTCCATTGGTGATTTCCTGCACTTATCAGCGTGCCATCAAGTAACCTAATTTCAGATGTGTCCATGTAAACAGGATTATTAGGAAAATCGTTCTTCTTGCAAAGCATGTAAACATTTTAATCAAACTATTATATTAATCTGATTATCCACAATAATTGCAGGATTGTGTGCATGTAACCATACTGAGTGATTGACAAAATGAGAACTTAGATTTTATTTGACAGCAGTTAGACCTATGGGTGGCAGCCTTTCTGAACCTAGTCCTCAGGGACCATATATTTGGCTGGGTTTAGAAATGCTGATTTAGACTGAATGTGAAATAGAAAAGGTCCATCTATTGTACAAACCTCTTTCTCCTACTTTCTCTCTCCCCTTATTTATTTCCATCTCTCTTTGTCCCCTACTCATTCTCTATCGCGCTCCCCCCCTTCCTGTCTCCCCTTTACCAAGGAGCCTTCGGCTGTACTGGAGGACCTGAAGACGGTCCAGCCCTCTGTCCTCCCCATCAAGAGCGACGACCTGGACCTGTTTGGACTGGGATTCCAGGATGTGGCGCCCAAGAGCAAGGAAAGCAGTGAGGACCAAGATGGTGAGCAAGGTTCCGAAGCAAAGTCATTGGAAGTCATTGGAGTCATGATCACTATTCTGGATTAGTGTGTCTGTGTGTTTTATACTTTCACAGTTTGGGTATATCTATTGGTAAAAAAAAATCCGATTTGTCTTCATTTTGCTTACTTGTCTTGCAGACCGAGAAAGTAGATCCTCAACAAAGGACAAGAAGAAGAAGAAGAAGAAAAGTAAAGAGGTAAGGTGAAAGGAGATGAGTCGTCTTTACACCCTGTGTGTCATCCTCAGCTAATAGTAACTATGGGACACATCTGCTCCTTGCAGGAGGACGACAAAAGCAGCAAGAAACGACACAAACAGAAGAAAAAGGAGGAGTCAGGGAGCGGGGACGAGAAAGAGAAGAAAAAGAAGAAGTCAAAGTCGACCAAGAAAGCCGGAGGCGTGGTGGACGACCTGGAGTCTTTTCTCGCCGGAGACGAAGACTACGAGGAGATGTAGAATATCACCCCCAGCATCCAATCAGGACTACGTTCTACTTCAGCATCCAATCAGGACTATGTTCTACTTCAGCATTCTAGGGTCAGGATGTAGCCATGAAGATGAAAGAATTTGTCCACTGACTGGCTGAGTGATCGAAGACTGCAATTCTCATTGGGTGATAGTTATTTCCCACTTCCTGACGTTGTGGTGCCTCTACGGTGGTTCGATTTTGATCATTTGTGATTGACATTGACGTTGTTTGTTTTGCTTACCCTTTTACTGTACATGCAACACTACCGTCATACAACAACCCTACTGCAAATCTGTAGCTGGTACACTCAGAGGACAAAACCACCATTACTTTGATGTTTTCATGGTCGAATACACTTGGGTACACTCACTACAATGTTTTTGCCATTCCATTTGTCTTTTCCCATTGGGCCTGCTTTCTGGAAAAGGCTTTAGAACTGACCCTAGTACAGAGTTGTGACTATTTCTATATGGGAGCGCTCTCCTTTACACTGACCAGTGTTCAGGAGTCGGGGGACGTGTGTGCATTCATTATGAATTATGTTGAACATTGCTTCAGCAGCGAAATAAATGTTATTTATGTTTATCTGGTGTTGGCTTTTCGAACTACGACTATGTCTAGGTACAGTAGGAGTTTGTGAGTGTTTACTAAACAAGACATTTTGGGAGTTTCTCTGAAATGATTCAGCAAATTTCACTGTGCATGATCATTTTGTTTTGGTTTGATGTTAATGCCTTAAGGAAAGCTTTACTTTAACACTGGAAAGTGTTATTTTAACACTGGAAAGGGTTATTTTAACACTGGAAAGGGTTATTTTAACACTGGAAAGGGTTAATTTAACACTGGAAAGGGTTAATTTAACACTGGAAAGGGTTACTTTAACACTGTAAAGTGGCGCTATGAATGCCTTTTAGTAGTAGAGATCTGATTTGTTCAATGATGCCGTCATTCTGGCAAAACACAATGCAAGGGAAGCCAAGATACGATGTCTTTTTTCCAACCTGCTGTTCTGTTAAGTCATGTGTTGTTGTTTTTACTGTGGCAGTTGTACAATGTCATTTGACATTTTTTCTAATTTCTTCCTTTAACCAAATGATGTTTCTTGAAGACATATTTTAATATTTCCGTGGTTACCTGTAACTTTTACACTAGTTTGCTTGGATCCTATTTCTTGATGTTGCTGAGCACCATGTGGGATGGTTTTGGTGTGTTGCGTGATATCTCATAATGGAACATAGCCCTTACTGAACTTGTTTACTTTACTGTAGGGGAGTGTGGAAGTCTGCTAGTCAGTCATAACTACACACTACTATCTATCTACACTCCGAACCAGGGGATGTTTACAACAAAGTAAATGGCCTCAAGCTATTCATTCCACCTTAAGTCCCCTTAGAAAGAATTGACAAAATATCAGGAATGTATTTAGATTCATATCATACATGTAGGCATTGTTACCATTCCATATTTATTTTGAAATATTTAGAAAATATTTTTGGACATTAAAGAAATCCCATGTTAATATATCCATTATAGAAAAGTATATGCACAAATATTTATTAATGCATTTGTACTGCATATTTCTCTGTGTGTTTTTACCTTGCTCCTCTCTGTTGTATGTAAAATAGGTATTTTGGACTGTCTTTAAAAGAGACACTACATATCCAATTCCACCCAGCCATCTATGGGCTGTGACTGCAGTTTACTGCTAGTTAGGTATTCTGACCACTGCCTCACTGTATATCATCAGGGAGAACATGCAACATTTCCAGACTGTGTATCGGAACCTACTGTACATCAATAGAACTGTTACATCTATAGAACTGTTTCATCAATATAACTGTTACTTACATCAATAGAACTGTCCCAAGAGACAGCTCTGCGAGCGTTTGTTGAATCAGGTAGACCTATAGCTCTGTCTTTCCCTGACTGCTCGTATATCCTTGGTTCTCTCTGGTCGAAGGCGGCATACTCTGGGGGACACCGGGGTCCCCTCACACCTCATCCTCTCTTCTGGCTTAGTCCTCTTTCTCACCCTAGGGAGTGATGGCATTTTTTGCTGTAGCCTAACCCTCCCAGCTGGCTTGATGGGAGGGAACCCAATGTGGCGAGGTCGACTCCCAGGCTGACCATGGGGTCATCCTCAGTGTTTCCTCCTCATGTAGCTGTCTGCCTGTCGGGCTAGCTGCTAGGCCAGGGCGCCCACCCCTACCGCTCACTATGGAGCAAATCCTAACTTCCTCTCCAGTTGAATAATGTCTGTTGGTGTCCTGTTGACATTAATGCATGACTAAGTGAACATTTTGCTTAAGTGGAAGTTAGGAGTCACCCCTATGAAAGTAAAATCCCCGGCGAGCCATGTCAACTCGTCAAATAGTCCCTCTGCATGAGCGTCACTGTGAGAAACAACAACACACCTGGCTGTACCACTGTAGAATTAGAATTTGTAGAACAGACATTGTAAGTGCATACATTATGGAGGAATAGTGTCTTTTCTAGTTATTCTAATTCTGTGTTTATGTAATATAACCCAGTCCTACCCAGACCTGTTTTGTTTTTTGGTGGTTGAGTTTGTTTCATTGCATTATTCTGCTTTTTGTTCAATGACGTGTGAAGGAATTGGTTTTGATTCATGTAGATCAAACCAATGCAACTTTTTGTTTACTGCTTTTTCTGTGGTATGATGTCTTCTGGGTAAAGTTAAAACAGGGATCATCCAAATCATGCAAACTGCCAGTGAAAGGTGGCAACAGGCGAACTTGAGATTGCTATTACCTCTTGGTTACATCTTCCATAAAATTCCTCTTGATTGTAAACGGAATATCCATTGTGTATTGTCTTCATCTTGCTTGCTCCCTGCATATTGTCTTTGTTGAGCTAATTGTGTGTATAGTTGATTGAACTGTTGGTTGAATTTGGTCTGTTTATGTGTATGCATCTGAATATATTGAGAGATGGTGGGCAACTGGGGGAAAAAAAGAGATTATTTTGACATTCCTCGTATGCTTCCATCTACACATTGTAGATGTGTCTAATAAATGCAAAAATACTTTCATTTTTTTGTCACTAAATTTCATGACTTGGCATGTTTGTAATGACCAGAGTTATTTTCTGAACCTTTATTTTACACTATGTAGTCTGTTCCATTATAGTCTTGTGATAAAACAATCCGCTGAAATACAGAAACAGATGTAGCAGTTGTAAGACCTATGTAACAACGGTTGTAAATACAGTCCATTATTTTTGTGACACCTAAATGTAAAGTGGGATATCTTTTCAAATAGAACGATAATTGTTAATTTTTTTTCTGCTCTCCAGAAGCCGTACTTCTGGTTTCAGGTCTAAAATATCTACATTCATTCAGAAGACCAAAACATTACACTTACACACATTGTCATACCGTTGAAGGGACAGTTCAGCAGAATGTTTCTAAACTGGCCCTTTTTTTGTATCCATTGCTCCCAAAAGGTATGTTTTCTCTGCAGCCACTGGGGGGCAGTGTGATAAAATAGATGAATGTTTCGACTGGGGTCGTTCACCTCAAGGCCCAGTGTGTGAAATACACTAGAGCAGCGGTGCATTAGGTTCTATAGAGCACTGGATTTCATGAGCGCCAAAGTGCAGTGAGATGAATATACTGACTCTCAATGACAAATTACTCGCATTAAAAGACAATGTAACTTTCAAACTTTTTTGCAGGTCAAGTGAAGAGACCAGTTGGTTTGATCATTTGTAGTTCTGATATCTATACATTTACTGTGTGTCCATGTATTGCTCATTGAGGAATTGCTTTGCCTATGAAGGTTTTCAGTAGTTTTTCTGTGAACCTCATAGGACGTGTTACTTAGCAACAGGGTTGGGGTCAATACCATTTAAATTCCAATTCAGAAAGTAAGCCAAATTCCAATTCCAAACTTTCCTCATTGAAATGCATTGAAGAGAATTAGAATTTCAGTGTACTTCCTGAATTGACTGGAATTGAAATGGAAATGACCTCAACCCTGCTTTGCACCACTTCACAGCAAAACTCCATTATTTTCTGTCAACATATTGTTGCAGTATTATCTCCAGCCAGTGTAGTCAATCACATGGGACTAACATTGCATTGCAATTCATTCTTATAATTGTACGGCTTTCATGCAAACCTCTGAAATCCATTCTCTGTTATTCTAAGATGATTTGTTGATAAAATCTGCAGTGAAGTGAACTAGATGAACTGTATGCTTGTCCCAGGCGATATGTTGCGAAAAATATATGGTGCATAAAGCCATACAATATAAAATGTAATTGAGAATTATGAAGTCGATTTTCTTGTGGTAATGGAAATCGTTTTCTATATATAATGTGCAAGACCTGGCTTAAAATGTTTTGAAACACATGAACACCCTGTATACATGACTTCTCAAAGTAGTACATTTCTCAGAGTGGAGATTACATGGTTTTTATCATCATTGTCATGAAGTGTATGCCGTTTTCACAGTGAGATGATTATACATGGTCAGACCTGACAGAGCCACACCTGCAGCAATTAAGAACCTGTCAGCTCATGATGTACTTCTCTGAGAACTCCCTGCAAAGCTTTGTCTGTCTTTCATGCTCGCTCTCTCCCTCCCTCCCTCCCTCTCTTTCCCTCCCTCCCTCTCTTTCCCTCCCTCCCTGTCTCCCTCCCTCCCTCTCCCTTGCTCTCTCTCTCTTCCACTCTCGCTCTCTCTCTCCCTCCCTCTCTCTCTACCTCCCGCTCTCACTCTCCCTCCCTCTCTCTCTACCTCCCGCTCTCACTCTCCCTCCCTCTCTCTCTACCTCCCGCTCTCACTCTCCCTCCCTCTCACTCTCTCCCTCCCTCTCACTCTCCCTCCCTCTCTCTCTACCTCCCGCTCTCACTCTCCCTCCCTCTCACTCTCTCCCTCCCTCTCTCTCTCCCTCCCTCTCTCTCTTTCTCGCTCGCTCGCTCTCTCCCTCCCTCTCACTCTCTCCCTCCCTCTCTCTCTCCCTCCCTCTCTCATTCTCTCTCGCCCTCCCTCTCTCTTGTATTGCCCTTTCATTGGCATGAGTTTTATTTTTAGCACAATTCATTTTTGCACAAGGGAACCAATTATTGGAATGACACTCTGGATACTTGACATTGTTTTTCATTCAATGCAGAGAAAACAGGATTCAAAAGTGATTCAGTGGAGTGGTCATTTTTGTTTACCCCACACTTTTGTTTACCCCACATCTTTGAACACTGTTGTTTAAATAAGCCTCTATCATAATGTGGACTTTATGACTTTTGTTTAATTAAAAGAAGGAACTGTCTGCACAGACCTGGGTACTCTTCTTTAAGGCTTTTCCAGTGAATACCTTATTCTGAGTTCCCCGCTGCACTCCCAGGAGGACGAATACATACATACACTCCAAAAAGAAATAAAGAACTTGCAGTGTGATGGTGCATACCCCTCACAGCAGCATTAATTTATGACAATGCTATGGTCTCGTATTCTGAAATTGCATCCTGACTCCATCCAATTGGCTGTTGAGGTTGGTTGCCCAGGAGACAGACAATGTCCTGATAGGCAGTTGAGAGAGCCAGCGCTGTCTGAATGTGAGTGATGTTCTCTCTTGGTTAACTCCTTTTCACATTAAGGAAAATGCTGGCAATGTTCCCCTCAGTTGATCAATACAATGTTGTTGAAATTCCCTGCATAGCCTACGTGGAAATGCTAGAATGGATTATGTATGTGATTTGATCACTCTTTAATTTCTAATTAAAGCATCTTTGTGAATTAATTTGATCAGTATTACTTTGTATACCAAGTATACACCCCTTCAGAAGTACTAAACATTCCTATATTCTTCTTCCAATACGTACAGTTTGGAGGTCACAGCATATCTTATCTAGAAATGTGGTTGTTGATCTAAGTTTATAGAGCCAGTGTAGCTCTTATGAATGGTCTGTTATGAACCGTACACTAACGTGGTACAGCATTAGATCAACTGAGACATTTGACCATGCAAGTTAATAAAATAAACTTAGATGTTTGACCCTGCACTTGACTGCACCATATTTAATCCCACCCTATTCTGTGCTTTAGGATCAACCGACAGGCAGAATAAATTGAACAGGTTTATACGAGAGCATGAAAATATCCCTTTCTTGTGGTTTAACAGAGCTGTAAATGAGAGTGTGAAAAGCTAATATCCAAACCAGCACAGTTTGGATTGGGTCAGTGCGATAGTGTATAAAGGGTATTGGAAAGCACCATCCTGACAAACGGACAACTCTCAGACACAGATCTTACTGTACATGTACATCCTTGACATAATGGAATCTAGTAAATGATCAACTGAGACTAATTCACCTATTGTATCAACAGATATTAGTATTGAACCAAAGTTTCTGACCTAGAAGCAGGCTTTCTTTTTTCCTATGTGGAATGGATGTTGCTATTAGATCACTTTTCCAATGACATTATCACTATTATGATCTCCAGATCACAACCCTCCCCTGTCCAACAAGGTTTAAAGACGGTGCTGTGAATGAATGTATATGTATAATGTATATAGTGCTGTGTTGGTCCTACTGTCAATGGTCTCCATAGGCTTGACTTCCTACATATGTCCTATTCTAATTGACAGTTGTCCTTTCTGGACATAGATTTCTACTACAGAATGCCAAGGTTAACCCACACTAACCATTGCGGAAAGTTCTGCACCAATTAGAGACTCGCAACAAGAGTTACGGTGAAATATAGTTAGGGGAAGGTCTGAAATGTGACGTAGGGTGTTACTAATGAAACGTCTGAAGTAAAAGGTGCCGTGTTTTGGTGTTTTCTCTCTGCTGTTAGTGGTGGAGAGGCTTTGAATGATAAAAACCTGTACTGAGGAGGAAATATTAGCTCCTCAATTGCTCTACTTAGTTTTCCCTGCAGATTCTTCCTGGGGTAGAGTATATCTGTGCATGTGTAGGCTTATTTGTGAATGCTGCTATGTAATCAGGAGTGTACTGTAGGTGACTTCTGTGTGCTTCTGAGTTTGCGTCATATATATGCTAATATCCACACGCGTGTGAGTGGGTCAGGTCCATTCAGCTCCCTATTAAGACGTGGTCTATGAAGACTCTTCAACAGCATGGCAACAGATGGTCCTGTCACTACCTGGTCATGGTACAGACACAAACACAATAATAACTCATAGCGGTTCGGTACGGGACAATACCCCATGCAACCACCGGCAATTACTGACAATGCACTGAGACAAGCTCCCCCTTATTGCATAATCAGGGGATATAACAGGGTTACAGTCTTATCTCCCTGCAGTCTTATCCCTCTATCACCCCCATCTCACTGCAGTCTTATCCCTCTATCACCCCCATCTCCCTGCAGTCTTATCCCTCTATCACCCCCATCTCACTGCAGTCTTATCCCTCTATCACCCACATCTCACTGCAGTCTTATCCCTCTATCACCCCCATCTCACTGCAGTCTTATCCCCCTATCACCCCATCTCACTGCAGTCTTATCACCCCCCATCTCCCTGCAGTTTTATCCCTCTATCACCCCCCCATCTCACTGCAGTCTTATCCCCCTATCACGCCCCCATCTCACTGCAGACTTATCCCCCTCTCACCCCATCTCACTGCAGTCTTATCCCCCTATCACCCCATCTCCCTGCAGTCTTATCCCCCTATCACCCCCATCTCGCTGCAGTCTTATCCCCTATCACCCCCATCTCGCTGCAGTCTTATCCCCCTATCACCCCATCTCCCTGCAGTCTTATCCCCCTATCACCCCCCCCATCTCACTGCAGTCTTATCCCCCTATCACCCCATCTCCCTGCAGTCTTATCCCCCTCTCACCCCTCCCCCCAACTCCCTGCAGTCTTATCCCCCTATCACCCCCATCTCGCTGCAGTCTTATCCCCCTATCACCCCATCTCCCTGCAGTCTTATCCCCCTATCTCCCCCCATCTCACTGCAGTCTTATCCCCCTATCACCCCATCTCCCTGCAGTCTTATCCCCCTCTCACCCCTCCCCCCAACTCCCTGCAGTCTTATCCCCCTATCACCCCCATCTCGCTGCAGTCTTATCCCCCTATCACCCCCCCATCTCACTGCAGTCTTATCCCCCTATCACCCCATCTCCCTGCAGTCTTATCCCCCTCTCACCCCTCCCCCCAACTCCCTGCAGTCTTATCCCCCTATCACCCCATCTCACTGCAGTCTTATCCCCCTATTACCCCATCTCACTGCAGTCTTATTCCCCTATCACCCCATCGCACTGCAGTCTTATCCCCCTATCACCCCATCTCACTGCAGTCTTATCCCTCTATCACCCCCATCTCCCTGCAGTCTTATCCCCTATCACCCCCATCTCGCTGCAGTCTTATCCCCCTCTCACCCCTCCCCCCAACTCCCTGCAGTCTTATCCCCCTATCACCCCCCCTCCCCTATTTCTCATCTTCCATTCAGCCACCAACAGACAGTAATTATTTTCGTCAACAGAAAGTTTGGCATGCAGCCAAGTCTACTCATTACTCCGAAAAAAAATTAGCATTTCACAGCATGGGACTAAAGGAACCATCAAAGGCAGCTTGCCTGACAGCTTTCGCTTCCACAGGAGAGGAGAGAGAGAGATAAAGAGAGCGACCACTGACGAGTAAGCGATAGACATTTACATTATGGGGGAGGTAGAGAAGCTCACACTAAAGGAGTGAACGTTATTTATAATAAGGGTTACATGGAGGAAATCGGACCTCTCTGAAATGAACGCGGATGGCCCTCCCTTCAGCAAAATATATTTTACCTAAACCCTCCCTAAATGCTTAAAAAAAACAAGCAAGTGCCATGTAATTCGTCCTGTAAGAATTACATGGCAACACAAGAATTAGGGCTGCGTCCCAGAAGGTTGTGGCTTTGCAGACCACTGTGGACAAGAGTAAGATCTTCTTCTTAGTAAAAGCATTGGAAGTCCGAGAAAAAATTGGCTTTTATAAAATGTCATCCAATTCTACCTCATTTTACATATTAGCAGAATTTTTTTTAATACCACACAAATGAAATGGGCTGAGAATGGATAGAAAAATAGGCATGTGTGTTCATGTTATCATATTTCTCCAATGCAAATCAGAGTGTCTTGTTTGCAATGAAATTGTCCCTGTTTGCAAATAATTAAATCTGAGACATCATTAGGAATCTGACCATGGTACTTTAAAAAGTTAGGCCTACCTTTTCACCCAGACAGAGTAGGCAGAAAATGTCAACTTTAACTGCTGGCTACTCTTTTTCCAAGGTCACAAGTGTTTCCCTAAAAGCTGTCTGGGTTTTCACATCTACTGTTATACAGAAAGTGAATAGCTTCATCAATTGATAGTGACAGAATTGTATAACTTCCCAAGCAAAGTCATTTTTTAATCTCCTTGGCTATAGAAGGTTTTAGCTCAGCCTCTTAATGTCAAAGAAACAAATCAATGATATCGCCATATGCATCGGAGTCACGTCTATCCCGGGTATTACACAGCTTGTTTCTAGCATAAAGCATCACGGACCAAAGCGCTGTTATAGATCACTTTATATAAATCGATCAGTTTTACTCTCTTCAAAATCCTAAGCTAACAAGTGCTTTTTGAATTAAACAACAACAGAAAGCTAGGTGTATGGCATACCCTCTATGGCGTACCATCTATGGCATACCCTCTATGTGGCATACTCTCTATGTGGCATACCCTCTATGGCATACCCTCTATGTGGCATACCCTCTATGTGGCTTACCCTCTATGTGGCATACCCTCTTTGGCATACCCTCTATGTGGCATACTCTCTATGTGGCATACCCTCTATGGCATACCCTCTATGTGGCATACCCTCTATGGCATACCCTCTATGGCATACCCTCTATGTGGAATACCCTCTATGGCATACCCTCTATGTGGCATACCCTCTATGTGGCATACCCTCTATGTGGCATACCCTCTATGGCATACCCTATATGTGGCATACCCTCTATGGCATACCCTCTATGTGGCATACCCTCTATGTCGCATACCCTCTATGGCATACCCTCTATGTGGCATACCCTCTATGGCATACCCTATATGGAGCATACCCTATATGGCATATGCTATATGTGGCATACCCTCTGTGGTTGTTCCACTGGATATCATAAGGTGAATGCACCAATTTGTAAGTCGCTCTGGATAAGAGCGTCTGCTAAATTACTTAAATGTAATGTAAATGTAATGTAATGTAAATGCATACCCTCTATGGCACAGAGGACCAGGGTTGGTGTACTGTTGGGGGTACTGGAGGACCAGGGTTGGGGGGGGTCCTGGAGGACCAGGGTTGGTGTACTGTTGGGGTACTGGAGGACCAGGGTTGGTGTACTGTTGGGGTACTGGAGGACCAGGGTTGGTGTACTGTTGGGGGTACAGGAGGACCCGGGTTGGTGTACTGTTGGGGGTACTGGAGGACCAGGGTTGGTGTACTGTTGGGGTACTGGAGGACCAGGGTTGGTGTACTGTTGGGGTACTGGAGGACAAGGGTTGGTGTACTGTTGGGGTACTGGAGGACCAGGGTTGGTGTACTGTTGGGGGTACTGGAGGACCAGGGTTGGTGTACTGTTGGGGTACTGGAGGACCAGGGTTGGTGTACTGTTGGGGTACTGGAGGACCAGGGTTGGTGTACTGTTGGGGTAATGGAGGACAAGGGTTGGTGTACTGTTGGGGTAATGGAGGGCATGGACTCCACAAGGTGTCGAAAGCGTTCCACAAGCGTTACACACGGGAAACTGTTGATTGTGAAAAACCCAGAAGCATTGCAGTTCTTGACACAAACCGGTGCACCTGACACCTACTACCATACCCTGTTCAATGGCACTTAAATATTTTGTCTTGCCCATTCACCCTCTGAATGGCACACATGCACAATCCATGTCTGAATTGTCTCAAGGCTTAAAAATCCTTCATTAACCTGTCTCCTCCCCTTCATCTACACTTATTGAAGTGGATTTAAGAAGTGATATCAGTAAGGGATCATCGATTTCACCTGGATTCACCTGGTTAGTCTATGTCAGGGAAAGAACAGATGTTCTTAATGTTTTGTAGACTCAGTATATAGCCTAATAAGCAACTAATTCTACAACTTTAATCAATTACAAATTACATGACCCTCCCCTGGATTAGATTTTAAAACATTCTAAACACTCCCCTTGACTAATATTGAAAAAGCATGACCCTCCTGGTACCCATTCTGTACATTTCAAACCATCCCTAACAAGTATTGCGATAAATGTGAAGCAGGAAGAGGGAGAGAAAGAAAGACAGAAACAGAGAAAGAGAGAGATAGTGAGAGGGGAGAGACAGAATGAGACAGAGAATGAGAGATAGTGAGAGGAGAGAGAGAGAGAGAGAGTGAGACGGGGAGAGAGAGACAAAGCCAGAATGAGAGAGAGAGGGAGAGTTGGGAGAGAGAGTTACAGAGACAGAGAGAGAGAGAGAGAGAGAGAGAGAGAGAGAGAGAGAGAGAGACAGACAGACAGACAGACAGACAGACAGACAGACAGACAGACAGACAGACAGACAGACAGACAGACAGACAGACAGACAGACAGACAGACAGACAGACAGAGACAAAGAAAGAGAGAGAGAGACCGAATGAGAGACAGAAAGGAGACACCCACTAACGAGTAAGCGATAAACATGTAGCAGTAAGAGAAAGGGATCGAGAGGGAGAGAGAAGGAGGGGGAGAGAAAGGGAGAGACACCACTAATGAGTCAGCGACAGACGTGTAGGAGAGGGAGGGAGAAAGAGAAGGAGGGAAAAGCAATGGATCTTAGGAAGATAAAGAGTGCCATGACTAAGTGGGTAATGGCAGCTGCTTTCAGATCAACAGAGGAAGGCAAGAAACAGAAGGAGGGGAGAAGGGATTGTGATGAGTCACGGAGACGGCGGAGAGGGAGAATGGATGATCCCTCTATGACAACACAAAATCC